>NW_015655580.1:67893-69328 GCF_001515625.1 Sinocyclocheilus rhinocerous | reverse complement strand
CACAATATGGCAAGGGGTGTAACATTTCCGTCACGCGCTTGAGGTATTCGGCCAATCACAACGCACTGGATAGCTGGCCAATCAGAGCACACCTCGCTTTTCAGACCGATGAGCTTTGTAAAAATCGACACGTTTCACAAAGGCGGGCATAGAGGAGAAACAATAATGTACAGTATGTGGAAAATAATGTGTTTTTTTAACCTTAAACCGCATAAACACATTTCATTACACCAAATACACCAAATAAAGTTATTTTTAGCAACATCATATGACCCCTTTAAAAGTAGGATAAAGGATTCCATGAAAACATAAAATCGCAACAAATAGTTATGTGGGAAGATTGTTTGGCTTAATTATTCACACACAAAGTGATCAGATCATTGTTAACAACACACAATGAGGCACAATTAGAGGCAAATCAAATAAGCACATTGTCTTTGCCCTTTCATTTAAGCTTCTTTAAACACCTACTTAAAATCTTGGCTAA
The DNA here is from genome assembly GCF_001515625.1 of Sinocyclocheilus rhinocerous. Classification (NCBI taxonomy): domain Eukaryota; kingdom Metazoa; phylum Chordata; class Actinopteri; order Cypriniformes; family Cyprinidae; genus Sinocyclocheilus; species Sinocyclocheilus rhinocerous. Next base: position 68,841 of record NW_015655580.1, on the reverse strand, counting down.
ATTTGGTATAGTATGCTACTCTTACTACAATGTCTTTATATGGAGTACAGATGCAAAATGAGGCAGAGAAGTGAAATTTAATATAAATACATATTAGAAACAATCCTGCCAGACCACCAAGTCATTTAAGTTGAAAATGTTCAAGCCAAATCTGATTTTTGAATCCCTTTTAACCCATGTGCCTTATTTCAGCAATGTATTCACTATCTGCCCACATGTTAGCAAACAGTCAGGAATAACACGCTCACTCACACACACCTGAGAGTGAAAGTGTTGATGGGCGTCTTCTCCAATGAGGAATAAGTCTCCTGTTGTGAGTACAAATCAGCAGTAACTGATATTCCGGAGCCCTCCAGCATCACGGTCACACTTCTGGGCAAGAGTTCCTCCAGCTCAGCCGTAAATGACAGACTAAGGATCCGTCCGTAACTTAGCAACCTGTTCCCCAGATATTTATCTGCAATATAAAGATAAAACATTTAACAATTACCGTGCACATTCCAATTTGTATGACCATGGTGTGATTAAGCAAACATGAGTGTAACATCTATCTGATAGCAACAGCTGGGCGGTGAATTGAGTTAAGTGGTTTGCTCAAGGGCAGTGCAGAATTTTCTGGAACACAAACTCACAACCTGCAGATTACCAGCACATTACACCAGCCACTGAGCCGCAACGACCCGATTACCAAAGATAAACAATGGCACAATGAAGAGTGTGTGACTGTGAAAGATAACAACTGTAAAAATATAATAGGAAGCCAAAATGTTCAGTTTACAGAAAGAAAGTGGATTTTTCTGCTTTGGAGTAAAAAGACAGTTGTATCTCTCTGATCTTATTGTGTTTGTACATCTCTATATGCAAGAGGGTGTAAGAGGACGAACATAATTGCCACTCATATCTTCCAGCCTCATTAAAAAGCTTTAACAAGACTTCAAAGAACCCCAT
>NW_015655580.1:57507-61720 GCF_001515625.1 Sinocyclocheilus rhinocerous | reverse complement strand
ACTCACAACCTGCAGATTACCAGCACATTACACCAGCCACTGAGCCGCAACGACCCGATTACCAAAGATAAACAATGGCACAATGAAGAGTGTGTGACTGTGAAAGATAACAACTGTAAAAATATAATAGGAAGCCAAAATGTTCAGTTTACAGAAAGAAAGTGGATTTTTCTGCTTTGGAGTAAAAAGACAGTTGTATCTCTCTGATCTTATTGTGTTTGTACATCTCTATATGCAAGAGGGTGTAAGAGGACGAACATAATTGCCACTCATATCTTCCAGCCTCATTAAAAAGCTTTAACAAGACTTCAAAGAACCCCATGCTGAGCTTCCTCAAAAATTCACATGCACACACACACACACACACACACACACACACACACACACACACACATTCATACATATATATACTGTATGCATATAATATATATATTAAAGCTCATAAAGTCATCTCCATTGAATAAGTCTGTAAAATAGAAAAGGCCGGAGTGGATGTTAAGTAGCTGGTACATTTTATATAGCATCAGCAGTCAAGCTTGCCATTAACTCTACTATATTCCTTTTGTAGGAGTAGTATTTAAAATACCAGTAGAGAATGCAGAAGCATGTGGTACTGAGACTTTTTCTAAATTCAATAGCACAGGACTGGTGTTCTTGTACTATATTTATAGATTCTGTGCTTTATCTATTTTCTGAGGTAACTGTGCAAACATAGTGGCTTTATGCAGAAAAATGAAAATGTTTTTTTAATGCATTCCAAATTAATTTGCATGATGCAAATATTTGTTTTTGAGCATTGCAAAAGTTATGCATGAACAAGTAACCATGAAATATGATATTTAAAAACAGTTGCACTGAAATGTATGTTTTTGTCAGTTTGTGTTACTCATGTATGGATTATTGCCTCCAGGAGCTTCAAGTCGAGATGCCTGCAGTGCAACAAGGCACTGCAAATGTAAATGTGATATAGCAAACAGCGAGCCAGCACTTGAAAAAAATTGTTAAAATAAATGATCAATTTAAAAATAAAAGGTGCACAGCAATGCAAAACAAAGTTATTGATTCCAACATATAATAATTAATATAGAATATTTAAATACTATATAAATAAAAGTGTCAGCTAATATAAAACTGCAATTATGAGAATATATAAAGAGATATAAAGACAAAATTATGACTGAGACTAAATTCTCAACTGCAGAATGAAAATCGAATATTAAAACATACCATAACAACCTTGTTTTATCTTATTTTAACTCTTTGTTCGTTCTCATGCTGCACCCCCTTTTAAATAATGCTTACACCCATCCTAAGGGGTCTGTGTGTGTGTGTGTGTGTGTGTGTGTGTGTGCGCGTGTGTGTGTATACTTGTTTATGCTACATTGTGGGGACCAAATGTCCCCACAAGGATAGTAAAACCTGACATTTTAAAAAAATATTAAAAATAGTAAATGATGTTTATCTGAAAGTGTAACAATGCAAACAGGTTTTCTGTAAGGGGGTAGAAAATATTGTTTGGTCAGTATAAAAGTAATAGAAGTCTATGGAAAGTCCCACAATTCACAGAAACAAACATGTGTGTGTGTGTGTGAGAGAGAGAGTTTAATTATTTGTTTTTGATGGGGCGCCTCCAAGCAGCTGGTGCCCCAGGGTCTCGCAGGACCATAATTCCTCCTTGGGGCCACTGTATCTGTAGGCGGTTAGTCTTTACTCCTCACAGAAGTTAATGCTTGCTTCAGTCAAAGAACATTTTCCAGAGATGAGTTACACATCTCGGGACATAAAGTGATAGTAATACCTGTGAAAAATGTGATAGAATAGGATGGAGAGGGTAAGCTAAGGGAAAGACAGACTGTAAAATTTTTGCCCAGACACTAGAATGGCCAGTGGTTACAGTAAAATTGTTTTATTGTTTTGGGACTTTGAGAGAAACACCTACACCTGCTGGTGGTGATTAGATGCTCTGCTTAGGGATAGAGGTTCAGTAATGTCATCCCTTCCTTTTCTTTTACTCTCAATACTTTTGTCTTATGGGCCATTCACACATCTTGCCTTTACAAGGCAAAAGAAGTGCAAAAAACAACAACAACAATAAATTGCATTCTGTGGCCCCTTAAACATTAGTTACCCATGTAGGATCTGTAATTTAATGTGTGAAGTAACAGAAAATATTAAAAGGTTCCAAAGTTTCAATCAATACACACATTCAAATCATTTACTTGTCTAATTGTGATGCTGTAATGTAGTACGTGGCAACTCATAATTCTTTGCATACTGTCGCAAGTCAACACAGAAATCATAGCAAAATGATTGTCCTTCCTGTTACCTAAAACATTGGCCGCTCTGTGGGATCAAATCTCTCATTGAACCATTATGTGGCACCCCTAGGAGTTTCTTGTTCCCATCATCTCTTCATCATCGAACTGAACCCTGAAATACATGCACGGTGCCGCATGCATCACCTGAAACAAAGAGCTTTACAACATTCTAAGCCCAGACAACCTGAAAGCTTGTTAGATACTTAGTAGGAGTGTGTTTTCTTCTCCGCCCCCCCGCCGTTCCACATGCGGAGACAAGTATGAGTCAACTTCAACAAAAGGAGGCTAAAATGTTCTGTACCTGTTGGATTCCTGTTGTTTTCAGGTCTGACATAATGCTGAAAGCAAACTCCAGCACCCGTAGAGATGCTCAGGCAAATTTTAACTTGGAAAAAAAAATATCTACAGTGGGTGTTTTTTTTTTTTTTTCAACACCCGAAACAGATTCTCTGGAGACACTCGACAATCTGAGTCTGGTGAAACAACTGAAGCTAGAAATGAGAAAATATAATAAAAAGTAATGCAAGCAGTTCAAAAGAATACAGTATCCCTCATAGCATTCAGAACTACCTGTTTAACTCCCATCTCTTCAAGATCAAATTTGATTAAATGGAGGTGTTAACCCTGTCTCAGACAAACAAATTAATCGTCACCACGACGACAAAGCCTGGTGACATTTAGCGAGCCGCCATCAAACTTAACAATCAATCCGGGCTTTAACTTTTCCCTGACTCAATTAAACCCACTGAGCCTCAATTAAATTTCCTCAGCTTCACACAAACAATCCCTCTGAGGGGATGGATTGAGCATCTGGGTCGTTTTTATAGGGAGAGGCCTGCTGAAATGCATTTTCTACATCTTTCTGGGGTTTTTGGTTTGTACTTTAAAGGGCAGAATGTGAAGAAATCTCTAAAGTAACGGAAATGAAACTATTTATTTTTAACATTCAATGTTTGAACAGTTGCAATAAAACTCAGACCGGGTAGACGACATAGTCAATGTGATGCGAATGAAAGCAAAGCTGTGAGTTCAGTCCATTCAACACTATGCAAATGGATAGTTCACCCAAAATTGAAAATTCTGTCATCATTTACTCATCCTCATTTGGTTCCAAAATGAATGTATGCCTTTTTTCTTCTGTGGAACACTAAAAAAGGTATTGCCAAACAGTTTTGACTTCCATGGGCATGTTAAAGCAACAACAACACTGAAGCATTTTTCAAAATATCTTCTTTCATGTTCCACATAAGAAAGAAAGTCATCGTTTTCAAATAGCATGATTTTCATTTTTTGAGCGGACTATCCATTTAAATTCATGTCTAATTGTCAAAACCTTCATAATTTCATATGAATAAACATTTATTTTTAATGCATAATTTTAATTACAATTAAATATTTATAATTGAATAAATATTTGTTTATACTGTACATAATTACACAAATACAAATAAATGCAATACAAAAATGAAAAAATATATTAAAATATTAAAACTATATATATATATATAATTTTTATATATATATGAATTTTAAATCTATAATGCACAACATGTTGAATGTCGAAAGATGTATTTTCAATGCCTTATTACCTGCATGATTACATCACAGCATACAGTATACAACAACAAATATACAGCAACTGTACTTCTCTCTCTTACAGCATCATTTTTGTTTGGATCACATAACATATAAAGTCTATCCTGTACGGTGGCCGAGAGAGCTCAATGCGCTGCAACTTCAGAAAACACATGCAAATAGAAAAAGCACCAACAAATCAAGAAAACATCTTCATCAATTTGACAACACACGTGCTGCAAATTCTCACAACGCAAACAAATAAAGAAACGCACTGCAAATGCTCACAACACAACCAAATAAAGAATTGTATTTGCAGC
>NW_015655580.1:32042-56684 GCF_001515625.1 Sinocyclocheilus rhinocerous | reverse complement strand
ATTCAGAACTACCTGTTTAACTCCCATCTCTTCAAGATCAAATTTGATTAAATGGAGGTGTTAACCCTGTCTCAGACAAACAAATTAATCGTCACCATGATGACAAAGCCTGGTGACATTTAGCGAGCCGCCATCAAACTTAACAATCAATCCGGGCTTTAACTTTTCCCTGACTCAATTAAACCCACTGAGCCTCAATTAAATTTCCTCAGCTTCACACAAACAATCCCTCTGAGGGGATGGATTGAGCATCTGGGTCGTTTTTATAGGGAGAGGCCTGCTGAAATGCATTTTCTACATCTTTCTGGGGTTTTTGGTTTGTACTTTAAACGGCAGAATGTGAAGAAATCTCTAAAGTAACGGAAATGAAACTATTTATTTTTAACATTCAATGTTTGAACAGTTGCAATAAAACTCAGACCGGGTAGACGACATAGTCAATGTGATGCGAATGAAAGCAAAGCTGTGAGTTCAGTCCATTCGACACTATGCAAATGGATAGTTCACCCAAAATTGAAAATTCTGTCATCATTTACTCATCCTCATTTGGTTCCAAAATGAATGTATGCCTTTTTTCTTCTGTGGAACACTAAAAAAGGTATTGCCAAACAGTTTTGACTTCCATGGGCATGTTAAAGCAACAACAACACTGAAGCATTTTTCAAAATATCTTCTTTCATGTTCCACATAAGAAAGAAAGTCATCGTTTTCAAATAGCATGATTTTCATTTTTTGAGCGGACTATCCATTTAAATTCATGTCTAATTGTCAAAACCTTCATAATTTCATATGAATAAACATTTATTTTTAATGCATAATTTTAATTACAATTAAATATTTATAATTGAATAAATATTTGTTTATACTGTACATAATTACACAAATACAAATAAATGCAATACAAAAATGAAAAAATATATTAAAATATTAAAACTATATATATATATATAATTTTTATATATATATGAATTTTAAATCTATAATGCACAACATGTTGAATGTCGAAAGATGTATTTTCAATGCCTTATTACCTGCATGATTACATCACAGCATACAGTATACAACAACAAATATACAGCAACTGTACTTCTCTCTCTTACAGCATCATTTTTGTTTGGATCACATAACATATAAAGTCTATCCTGTACGGTGGCCGAGAGAGCTCAATGCGCTGCAACTTCAGAAAACACATGCAAATAGAAAAAGCACCAACAAATCAAGAAAACATCTTCATCAATTTGACAACACACGTGCTGCAAATTCTCACAACGCAAACAAATAAAGAAACGCACTGCAAATGCTCAATTTTAGTATTAAAGTTTCTTTGAATGTTCGCCGGTTCCCGCCTCCTTCTTCCCGTGACTACAAACTACGTTACAGTTGTGTTGTGAGCATTTGCAGCGCGTGTGTTGGCAAATTGATGAAGTTGTTTTCTTAATTTGCAGGTGTTTTTTTCTATTTGCAGCGCGTTGAGCTCTCTCGGCCACCGTAATCCTGATTAAGGGATTGTGATTAAAGGGTTCTTTAGGATTCTTCAAAATATCTTCATGCTCCGCAGAAGAAAGTAAGTCAGGTTTGGAACAACATAGCGTGAATAAATGATGACAGAATTTTAATTTTTAGGTGAACTATCCCTTTAAGTTACACAGTGAAGATCCTCCAGCTGTTATGCAGAAGAGAGACAGATCAGTCAGTGAGGGTGGACACAGGCATATAAATCAGGTATTTATTCAGTATTTACCTCATTGCAACCACAGTGAGGTGTGCTTGCACTTTTTCCCGGTGTCATCCCACGCCACCCACTGCACTAAAAAACCTAGCAGCAGCATCAATGCGGCATATATCAGACCTTTTAACAGAGGAGTCTGGCCTTATTGCTGCAGTTCTATTGATATTTCTGCATTTTACAATCAGTACAATCTTACATACGGGAGGAGAAATTGGGTTGGATATCACGATTAAACCCCGGCTTTAAACATCAATCTCAGTGATTAAAGGATTGAGCCTAATTTGTGCCACTTGTCTCAGTTGATCACATTTGATACGTTTCACCAGCGAGTTCTGATTGCCGGAGAGATTTATGCCAGGCATATGGTTGGCTGTCAGCGTGCACTGGCCAAGTTGTTCACGGACACAATGTGGTACCTGGACGCATCTCTCTGAGGAAGGGAGACTTTTAGATCTCCCTCCAACACCCATCCCTCTCTAACTCTAATCTCACAGCGACCTCCATTTCTCTCCATCTGTGTTTGTGACTCCGAGACAGCTTGCGACCAGCTTTTAGGAGGTGTGTATGCGTGTTTATCTGAGCGTGTGTGTGTGACATGTTGTTTTCTCCTCAAAGCTATGATAAATGTTCCACTCTGTCCTCTCACCATGGAGCAGATGTACCTCTGGGGAGATCACACACACACATACACACAGTCTGGCTCAGTCAGCCAGCTAAACTCTTGGCTTGGCTGCTTGGCTATGGTATTCTTGTCTCACCCCTCTGTTGACATGGCAGCCTCAGTGGTGTCAAAAGCCCAAAGCTGTGCCCAGCTAGATGAGCTATTCAAGTGAAGAAACATTTGCACACAAACACACACTCATAGTATCTATTAAACTCCTTCCAATACTCAAGACAGACTTAATCAGGAAAACGTTCCTCCTTCACATCGAAATTTCCTGAGACTGCTGGTGTGTAAAAAGCATTAAAGATCCAAATAAAGTGCACGCCGCAAATTAGAGAGTGACGTTCATGAAAAGGATCATCTAAAAAGTCCTTGGGTGTTGTTCCAGTTGTCAGGGTGGTTGTACTCTAAAGCAAATGCACGTGAATGACGAGATGAGAGTGAGCGGGAAAACAGAGAGAGGGAGGAAGAGCAAATGAGATCGTTAAACGCATCGAAGGAGAAATAGATCTCGGCGCATTTTAGCCGAGCGGCCAGAACGGCACAAACAAGCTCTGCGCCGCAGCGATAAGAGAAACAGCACCAAGTGCTGCAAAGAGCTGCAAAAAGGGCAACGTTGCATCTCTGTGGCCAGTCGATGGTGGGAAAACAAAGATGAATGAGACTAAACACACACATTAGGACCTTGTGGATACATATGAAACCTTACTATTCAATTTAGGGTTAGGTTAGGTTCAATTTATGCTGCAAAAAGGCACATTTGTGTATTTTAAGAGTATTCGGTACAATAACATTGCGTTGGTAACGTTGTATTTGTCTATGTGCCACTCGTAATCCATCAAAAAACTATGCGAGATATAAAGAAGTGCTGTTAACAGGATTTCTCCCAGAGCGAGCAGCCAAGTTGGTCTGGCTAAGTGTCTCCCCATGGCGGTAAATGGCTGTGTAGACAAGAGTAAATCCCCTCAGCCTGTCCACTACACTCAGGGGACCTGGACTAAAACTAGCCTCTGGACTGTCCTGTACAGCTGGTTTATCTTCAAAGGCTGCTCTATAAAATACTATTTATGGCCAAGCATGCTAATTCTAGCCCATTGTTTATCATCTGTTTGTTTGTTTGCATAAAAAAGAAAGCTTTGAATAAATTACACAACCACACGCAGTCAAACCGTAAGATATCGTAGGTTCAGCTTAGTCGAGTTGCTCTGAAAAGAACAGACTTGATGTAAATCATGTAAATCAATTTTACAGGTTTAGCTTTAAGATATTTTATATTTATATATTTATAAGATATATATATATAAGATATATATTTGTGTCGTAAAAAATATTCAAATTGGCAGCATATACTATATAGCAAACTTAACAATCGTGACAGAGACTGTAAATCTCGTAACTAGTCTAGAATAGTTTCAAAGAAGGCCAACATCTACAGTACCAACACATGTTCTGAAAGGGAGTGTATATTTGTTGTCCTACCAGGTGCTTTGTAGAAGCCATTCTCCTCTCTGTAGGGCAACAGATAGACTTCTCCCTCCTTCCAGATGAGGGATTGTTCATGCCCTCTGGTGAACACACCCTTCCAGCCATCTGGATCTGAACACGGAGTACACACAACAAAGTCTGAGATCATTGATGAAAGTGCTTCCATTCTGCTTTTATTGTTTAATACAGAAATGTTCTTTACAAATTGAATCAGCATAACAAAATATTAAACTGAATCTTAAAATGTTAAACTCAGAATGTGTACGCATTTGGTTTGTCTCTCTTTTGCTTTTAACTCAAAATGTTTGTGCAAAAGCCTGATGGTCATGTTCACCAAAATAATTTTAGATGATCCAAAGTGTATCTTGGATCTAGTTTCTAGACCATCTATACAAAGAGTCACATGATCAGTGTCACAAGTTTGATCATTCAGTTTGAATGATCTGAAAAAATGTGCAAAATCTGGAATAGTTCTAATTAATTTGGCACCACAGATTTTTTTTCTCTTATTTAAAATGTTAAAAAGACCAAAACCTAAAATCTGATTTGAAACGTGTCAGTTCTCAGTTCTTTTGGACCACACTATATATCTAGACTATTACCTGAAAAATAATACAAAAAGTGCTGATAAAGTGAGTGAGGAAAGAAGTGTGTGATTGCAGTAGGAGGCGGGAATTGTGAACACTGATATTCAGAATGTAAATCATGTCAAAACAGCATAACTGTTTGATAAATCACCTTCTAGGAAGTCTGAAGTAATATTAATTGCCATGTACTGACTGGAGGATGAACAGGCGAGGGAGTGTCCAAAGCAAAAGCATTTTTTACAGCCATCTGGGTTTTCCAGTTGGAGGTTGAAAGAGCCTGGTTTACACCTATAATACACAAAGCAGACATACAGTACACTGGTAGAGTAATCAAGTTTCCTCACATTTATCAAAGCAATTTATGTAAAGATCTGAAAAACCTGGTGCTTATTTATTGAGCTTGCAGTGTGCAGAGAAGAGTGCAAATGAGCATTTCTCCATTGATTTATTATAACTGGAGTTATTTGTGTATGTGTGTATGATGTGACCTAATAGGAAGTAAAGGAATAGTTCACACAAAAATTATAATTCTGTTTGAAACACTGAAAAACTGTTTAGTTACCCAGTGTCTTCACAATATCTGCTGTGTTCAGCAGAAGAAAGAAACTCATACAGGTTTGGACCAACTTGAGGGTAAGTAAATGATGACAGAATTTTCATTTTTGGATGAACTATCTCTTTAAGTAACAAAGTAAATATATAAGTAATTAACGATGGTATGCAAGGGTGAGAAGCAGTAGTTCACCTGTTGCAGGACTGACCCTCCACATTAGTCTTGCAAGGGCAGCGTCCGTCTTCGGCTGAACATACTCCTGCACTGCCCCTGTTGTCACACTCACACAACCTGTTTGAACACACACACACACATACAGATGAGAGAGCCACAACTGATGTGCCTGTAGTGTGTGGGTCAGTTGGTTGACGGCCTCAGGTCAGAGCTGCTCTGTCGGGAGTAAACATTTTTTTTTTTTTGATCTCACTATGATCTGCTACATGGCCTGAAACCATGGTTTTACCTGGCTTCCCATTACCCATAATACTCCTATCTGACAAGTAACCTCCCTCCCTTTCGTTTCTCTCGCATTTCATCTTTTTTCTTTCACGTTTCGCTCCAGTGAAGCAAATAATTTGCACCCAAAAACAGTGACCCACATGGGCTACATGAAAGTGTAGTGGTGTATAAAATTTTTGTTTGTCGTTTGCCTTTCTCCTGTGTTTTCTTCTGCATTACACCATTATTTGCGTCACTGAATAAGCAAAATATGCAAAATGCAAATCTTCTCGGGTGGATATAATCGTTACACAGCTCAATACTGAAATGTTTTTCTTTCTTTCTTAAAATAATTAAAATAACAGATGCAAAATTACGTAACAGTACAACTGTAACAGACTCTAAAACAATACATTTAATATAAGGCATAAATTAAACAACACAGACGACCATTACATTTCTCTGCCTCCCCCTAAACATCTGTTTCAACATTAACTAAATTAATTTGAAATAACAGATATTCCAGACTCCTGACACTTTTATATTTGTCATATGATAGAGGAGGTGTACAGTGTCCTAATCTACATTGGTATTATTGGGCTGTTTTATTTGTTGGTATTATTGGACTGCTTTATAGGTTTTATTTTATCTCAGGACTGCCCACCTTGGGTGGATATGGAATCATCTGCCATCAAATTTGGCCTGCCTCTAAATTTGTTTCTATTCATCAGAATTGAAAGATCTTAAAAAAAAAAAGGTTTCTAACCCTATAGTTATAAATATGATTGCTGTATAGTATTATGTGAAAAAAAAATTGTAGGTGCCTTTTACCCTTTATCTTGTTTTAGTCCCATTTGACAGCAATACAAAGTTTAAACCAGGCAGATTAGACACAGGCTTCAAGATTTGGGCTGACAAGGGCACTGAAAAGATAGCACACTGACTAATGTCGCAAGCGCGAGGTATTGCTTTCCCGCTGCAGTGACAGTCACACCACTCTCTGCGTCTGCTCTGTTCAGCGAGCAGCACATTCCGTTGACGGGTAAGCAGTTGACATAGTGGTGAACGAGCTGCACATTGTGCAGGCAATGTTGCCATGGAACAGTCCCTTATCTGATTCTCCTTTGTTATATATTTAAATAATTTATTTTGTCCGTTTTGATTTCTATTCATCTCGTGCACTTATCACTTATATTACTTACTATCACAGGGCTTTAGTTAATTCCATTTTCCGAACTCTTTGAGCACGGATTAGGAGACGTGATGGCGTCATGAATATGCTAATTGACGCATGATGCCATCGAGCGACATTTAGTGACTTTTTGGACAGGCTTGAGATACTTTCCCTTGTTGAAAATAGTTGGCAACACCGTTGACTGCGTCCGTTAGCGCTCTTAGTACAAAAGTGCGCAGAAATATTGATTTCTTCTTAAGTGACCATATTCCTTCCTTCTGGATGAGGTCCTGTACACTTCCTCGTTTTACACGTGAAACGAAGGTAATAAACACGATTACGATAGTATATGGTTTGTGTGATTTTTGTGCGATTTTCATATCAATAATGGAATAATATTATAAGTGCAAATCAGGTACATATTAAACTGCATATAAAAGGATAATGCATTTCAACAACATTATATATGACTAAAATCCACATTAGATCGCAATCGTAAGTTAATACAAACACTCGATGGTGGTTTAAAGTGAGTTTTAAAGTAAAAGCATTATCAACTTTTAAATTGTGTTAGCTTAATGCTAATTGTAGCTTTAATGCACGTGGCGCCAGGAGCTATTCTATTCCACAAACTAATTTGTTAAAAAATACGTAGAATATGCCTTTTTTTATTATATGTCTTTTTTTTTTTTTTAAGTTTTAATTATTTAAAAAAGCGAAGAAAAAAATGTAGTGTTGATTGGCAAGCCATAATGCCAGAATAAAGCCCTAATAATGCGAATTTCAGAGCGGTTTCTGGTTAAACAAAAAGGATTTTACACTTTAACAGGTCTATCTCTGTAGAGATCCTTTCCATAAAGTTGTCAGACACTTATAATAGTCTGAACCTGTCAATTGCAAAAACAGCACTTTTAGTGCACTGTAATTGACGATGCACATTTGCCCTAGGATTACATATATGTAGGCTACATTCAACAAACTAACCAGCTACTGTATAAAAAATAAAATAAGAAATGTACAGAAGCACACAGGATAGCTGGATAAAGAGTGCAGATTACAATGGGATGTGCAATGTGTGCATGTTGAGAACGTGTGAATGTGCAATCAGATGTAGGTTCTCCTTGCAGAGAGACATACAGAATTATTGCAGGTAGGAATGGCTGGCAGGAATAGGTAGGATTGACTTCCTGTATCGGTCCTTATTACAGCAAAGTTAGAGGAGTCTCCGACTGAAGACACTCTGCTGTCTGATCAGCAGGTCAACCACCTGCAGTGGTTGTGGAGAGACGAAAATTTGAAACTATGTTTAATTATAGTTATAGTTAAATTATTTGCTATAGTTTTGTTTTCTTGCATTGGTCAGTTACTAACCATAACACTTTGTTCTTACCAGGTGATTCTCTTGACAAGTACACTGGATAAAAGGTATGTAACTTTCAATAAATTGGTTTATTGTAGTGAGGAAAGTGGGGGTAAAATTAATTAATTTGTAATGTGAATGCACCATATGTTCCTGGCTGCTCAGAGTCTGCCATTACAATAGTTTCCATTGCCTTGGTAATTTATTTTTGTTGATCCCATGGTGGCAGTTGCATTAGCTAAAAAATACTTTATTAGTTTACTTCCACCATTTTAAAGTCACACATCTTCCTATTTAACCTTCAAGCTGACGAGGCTGTGAGAATAAAAGCTGAACCTGACTGATTACCTGTGGAAAATATATAAGTATATTTACCTGATGAGGCTGTCAGAAAAAAAAAGCTCATCTGATAACCTTATCAATGATGGCTTAATTTTTTATTTTATTCTTTTAATTCATCAGTTGCATACTCACCTGAACAATTGTATGCCTCAGAACAATGTGGCTCAATATTGTCATATTTGACCAATCTACCTATGTTCAGTTAGTGCCCCAAAGTGACGCTTAAGAATATGCTGGAATCTGTGTGATGCAAAGGCATACATAACATACATAAGTGTAAAAGTCAAGACACACACACTCCGAAGGCATAGTGCACACAGTTTTATTTTAATATGTCCTAGGTGTTCAAAGTAATCCTTTGTAAAGTTCACAATTAAACAAATTTTGAATGAAAGTTGAATGTTTCCTTGACAAATGTGATTTTAGGGAATTTCAGGATGGACAGAGGCAATCAGTATGTAAGCAGGCAAAAAAAAAAAAATAGCTGTGGTCTTGCCTTAACTTGTAGTGTTGTTTGGTTAAGATCACAAATGATTGACATAGTAAATAAATATATATTTTCTCTTTACATTTTTGAGGAACGATAAGCAGACAGAGAGGCAAATACAACTAAATGGAAGCTGATATCCTGACTGCTACCAGCATATGATGAATCTCGAAATTGAATTCAACCACCCTGAGATAGACCACCCAATTTGCTCCTCTTTCAGGGTCTGGATGTACTCAGATCTAGCATCTGGATTATATGGGATGGATTTGCAAGATTTGTTCCTTTGTTGCTCCTGAAACAAATGAACTTTTGAGGCACTACAGATTAAGGCACAACCACTGTGAATTTCTTCCTTGTTTATATGCCGATTGCCCTTGCTCCTTCAAAACCTATAGTGCCGTAAAATCACATTTGAGAAGGACACATTCAACTGACAAATGAACAGCAGAAGTACTTTTTTTAAACTGTGAACTATGCACTTCTTGTTTCTCCACTGAGAAGGATTACTTTCAACATCTTGGAGTTCATCTTAAGAAAAATGAAACTGTGCATCGTGTCTTTATGTAGTGTTGTTTGGTTAAGATCACAAATGATTGACATAGTAAATATATATTTTCTCTTTACATTTTTGAGGACCGACAAGCAGACAGAGAGGCAAATACAACTAAATGGAAGCTGATATCCTGACTGCTACCAGCATATGATGAATCTCGAAATTGAATTCAACCACCCTGAGATAGACCACCCAATTTGCTCCTCTTTCAGGGTCTGGATGTACTCAGATCTAGCATCTGGATTATATGGGATGGATTTGCAAGATTTGTTCCTTTGTTGCTCCTGAAACAAATGAACTTTTGAGGCACTACAGATTAAGGCACAACCACTGTGAATTTCTTCCTTGTTTATATGCCGATTGCCCTTGCTCCTTCAAAACCTATAGTGCCCTAAAATCACATTTGAGAAGGACACATTCAACTGACAAATTAACAGCAGAAGTACTTTTTTTAAACTGTGAACTATGCACTTCTTGTTTCTCCACTGAGAAGGATTACTTTCAACATCTTGGAGTTCATCTTAAGAAAAATGAAACTGTGCATTGTGTCTTTAAAGACTGCGATTTTTACACAAATGTGTTTGGAACATTTGCATCACACAGATCCCGGAAAATACTTTACTTTATTTCAACTGAATGACCTAATCAGACAGTTCCCCTACAAGTGGACTGACAAAGCTGACAGCCCACAGCCTATCCCGCTGAACTTTGCCACCCAGAAAAGCATAGGTGGAAACGCTCATGAAAATTGTAGCTTATTGCGACTGCTCCCCCTTATGATTGGTTTCAAAGTGCCAGAGAGTGAACCTGCATGGCATCTCTTAATGGATCTTAAAGACATTGTTGAGCTTGTGGTTTCTCCATTTCACACAGATGACACAATAAGATTCTTGGACATCAAGATATCCGAACACAGGCATAGATACTTGCAGGTTTTTCCAGAAGCAAAAGTTCTGCCAAAGCACCATTTTCTTGAGCATTATCCACAACTAATCAAGGCTTTTGGGCCGCTTGTAGCTCTGTGGACCATGCGCTTTGAAGCGAAGCATAGTTTTTTCAAGCGAGTCGTTCGACAAACCAACTGTTTTCGCAACATTTTACTGTCTCTTGCTGTTAAGCATCAGTTCATGCTGGCTTACCATCTGCACGGTACAGATGTACTCAAACCTGCCCTCAGTGTCTCAAATATGTCCACTTTGCCTGTGGATGTCCTCAAGGAAAACATACAGGAAGCAGTGCAAAAAAAGTTTCCTGGAGAAAAATGCATTCAGGTTGCCAATACAGTGACCTGCCATGGCACCACTTACCCAGTGGGAATGATTTTGCCGTATGGATCCACTGGAGGACTTTCAGATTTTGTTGAACTGAATCTAATCCTTATCGTGCACAGCTGCCCTGTATTTGTTGTCAAGTGTCTACATTCATGGTACAGTGAGCACCTTAGGGCTTTTGAATTGGAATCCACAAGACAAGTGACAGTCCTTGAGCAACTGGAATTGACAGACTCCTATCCACTTGCAGCATACACTGTTGAGCAAAAGCGATTTGTCACCCTGAAGCGTCACATACCCATACAAGATTAGGTATTTATATATAGTATATATTGACATGTTTTCAATTGTTCCTAAATCCTCAATTTACTGTCATAATTTAAGTGTTTCACATTGCTATTAAATTTCATGGGATCTGAAACAAATGCAAAACAGTACCCGAAAATGTCACCCAGAGGCCTCCTTTACAATTGACCCATATCTAAATGCAGTTTTTAAACTTTTTGATTCTTTGCATGTCTAAATTCAACTTAACCAATGTATTTTTTTCATACTACAGAATCATCATGTCTGCCAGACTCAGAGTCATACTGCAAGAAGAAATACGCAAGCTTTCCTTGCCCTCAGGAATACCTCAGACTGTAGAGGAATTGAAGCATATTGTACAAGAGACTTTTGCAATTGAACAAGATTTTAGTTTGCAGTTCCAGGACCAAGATTTGAATGGTCAGTTTTTTACTCTCCTTGAAACTGATGAAATAAAGGACAAAGACACCATCAAGGTGGTTCTTGCTGAACCAGTGATCACATTAACATTTCAGGATTCTTCAAATGATCAAGGAGTCCAGGAGAGCTTTGGTAGCGTTTGCACTGAGTTATTGGAAGATGTTGGTTCCTGCTCCACTGCATCCAGTGATACCACAATTCTGTCTTCTCCAGGGAGCACCTCCTCCCTTCGTAATGTGCCTTGGCCAGCTCAGTTTGAAATACCTACCTTCTCCCTTGACACTGAGCTCATTCTACAAGCAGCAAATGAAGCTAACAGAAAGGATGGAACCTTACTTTGCAATCCTGCAGTAAAATCCAACATTCTGGACAAACTAGCAGAGAGCATCTTTGTCTACACAGCCTATCCTTCAAGTGCACAAAGGGAGCAGGTTGCTGCAGCCCTAGTTATGAAACACCCATGTTTGAGGGACCCAGTATCCTTCAATGGTTTATATAGTTGGCGCAACAGCCTGAAGTACAAACTTGGAAATTACAGAGCAAAGGTGAAACACCTTCTGGCCTAAAAGCCATACAGACATTGTTGAAGGTAGAGGGTTTGAGTTAGGTCCCTCTGTTAAAGATTTACATTGCACTTTCTGAGGTTCTTTCAATGCACTTTCTCAAGTTACACAATTACTGTTTCATATAGGGACTATGTTTGTGAGTCTGTTAATGTTTAATGTGCATTGGACGGAAAGATGACTGTTAAAAAGTGAGAAACGTAACTCGTTGAAAAATATTTTGCTCTGTGAATTTATACAAGTAGAAACCCAAAGAAACTGAAATGTAGGTTTCTTAGAAGATCTGCTCCATTTTCACAAGTGGATCGTGTTTGTGAGCTTGTTGTTTTAAAGTCTTGAGAGCACGTTACTGTTACTGTTAAGGAACAAAAAACAAAATTGTATAGAAAATATTCTGTACAACGTAATTTTTTTTTTATTGAAAAAAGTCCTTACCAAAAGTGTTTAGTCATTTAAAATGTTTTGAAATGTTAAACATCCGATTGGTAGGTTACACACACATTTCTTGGCTTAAATCACAACACCGCTCAAAACTACCACAGCAACCACTTAATCCCACCCAGATCCCGATAACACACAGCATACTCTTTGAGTGACTTTCGGGCACAAAGTATACATAAATATATTCATATTCAAATTCAAATTGACCACAGCAACCTCGTAATCCCACCCAGATTTCTGTTTAGATGGAGAGTAAAGACCTATATGCATTCTTTACATTAGCAAACAAAAATAAGGTTTAATTCTCTCTGGTATGTTTCACAGGTTTGTGATGACGATGATGCTGCAGCCATCCAAGAGGACCTCACATCATTTGTGCTCAACATCTTTGTGGTCAACAAAGCCAGGGAAGGAGGTCACAAGAAGCAAGCAGGAATAGCCATCGAGGGAACAGACGTCCTTTTTGGTATTCCCAGTGTAGCCCATGCTTGCACCTACCTAATGGGCCTAATTTATGCTTTGGAACTAAGCTATCCAAAGAAACTGAAATACACGTTCGAGGTTTTCCAGAAGATCTTCCTGGAGCTGGAGGACGTTAACAAAAAAATTTCCTCAAGTCCACGATCTCAAAGTCAGCTTACTGCCCTAAAAGCCATACAGACATTGTTGAAGGTAGAGGGTTTAAGTTAGGTCCCTCTGTTAAAGTTTAAAAGTTCAATTTTTCAGGTTCTCCTAATGCACTTTCTCGAGTTGAACTACTACATTTTCATATGGGGACCATGTTTGTGAGTCTGTTAATGTGCATTTGAAGGAAATATGACACTGAAGAAGTGAGAAACACGGGACTCATGGAAAATATTTTGCACAATGTGAATTTATTGTAATTTTATTGTGATTAAGCTACCTAAAGAAACTGAAATGCAGGCTTTCCAGATGATCTTCCTGGAGCAGGAGAATGGAAACCAAAAAAGTCCACGTTCTCAAAGTCAGCTTACTGGCCTAAAAGCCATACAGACATTGTTGAAGGTAGAGGGTTTGAGTTAGGTCCCTCTGTTAAAGATTTACATTGCACTTTCTGAGGTTCTTTCAATGCACTTTCTCAAGTTACACAATTACTGTTTCATATAGGGACTATGTTTGTGAGTCTGTTAATGTTTAATGTGCATTGGACGGAAAGATGACTGTTAAAAAGTGAGAAACGTAACTCGTTGAAAAATATTTTGCTCTGTGAATTTATACAAGTAGAAACCCAAAGAAACTGAAATGTAGGTTTCTTAGAAGATCTGCTCCATTTTCACAAGTGGATCGTGTTTGTGAGCTTGTTGTTTTAAAGTCTTGAGAGAGCATGTTACTGTTACTGTTAAGGAACAAAAAACAAAATTGTATAGAAAATATTCTGTACAATGTAATTTTTTTTTATTGAAAAAAGTCCTTACCGAAAGTGTTCAGTCATTTAAAATGTTTTGAAATTTGAAAGTTAAACATCCAGTTGGTAGGTTGAGACTGACAGATGTCCATTTAATATTATGGGCAACCCTTTGCCACAGCATGCATATCTTGAGATGTATTGAGTGGAATAAGGTAAAATTTTGTGAGCATGTTCTTGAAATTGAGAAAATAAAGCCTGTCAACTTTGACTTAATAAGCTTTCCTCTAGCACCACCATGAAGCACAATTTTCTAATGTACACAATGCCTTAATCTGTGAGGTGTGTGTGTGTATTTATTTATTTATTTTATACTGACCCAAAAAGTCCACGTTCTCAAAGTCAGCTTACTGGCCTAAAAGCCATACAGACATTGTTGAAGGTAGAGGGTTTAAGTTAGGTCCCTCTGTTAGAGTTTAAAAGTTAAATTTCTCAGGTTCTCCTAATGCACTTTCTCGAGTTGAACTACTACATTTTCATATGAGGACCATGTTTGTGAGTCTGTTAATGTGCATTGGAAGGAAATATGACACTGAAGAAGTGAGAAACACGGGACTCATGGAAAATATTTTGCACAATGTGAATTTATTGTAATGTGTGTGTATTTATTTATTTATTTATTTTATACTGACCCTGTCAGTTTTACTATCAAATGGCCAAAATGTCAGCTTTATGTAATGTAATAACTAGATTTCCATATTTGATGAGTACATTCTACTAACATTTCTTTGACAAGTACCAGTGGTTAAATAGTAAATCATTAACTATTTGCATTTATACTTTCAGTAGAAATACTCAGTTGCCAATTAGAAAATGAGTACATGTAACTTAAAAATAAACTAACAAATTTGGAAAAACAAAGTAGATCCCACTTGAAATTTGGAACATGGAAATAAAAAAATTAAGTTGAATTCAATCAAAAATACACATTTAGAACTCTTAAAGTTATGTAGATCACACACACAAAAATGACTAAACAAATACTAAAATTAAGTTTTCTTTGTGTAAACATTCTTTCAACAGACAGAAAAATTGAGCAGTTTTTACAAAGACTAGTCTTGTTTGATCTACATAAATTTATGCAAAAAAATTCATCATACGTTTTAAGTAAATCGAGCAAGGGGGCTTTGTTGAAAATGACGTGTTTGAGAGAGGCGGGGCATAGAGGCCCTACAATAATGTACAGTATTTGAAAAATAATGTGTTTTTTGAACATTAAAGCATGTCAACATATTCTGTTACACCAAATACACAAAATAATGATCTTTAAAATAGCATCATATGACCCCTTTAAGTATTTACAAATAAGAAATTTCATACTCAAATCACAAAATAATTCTCTTGCTATGCCATCATTGTCTATCTTGGAAAGGGAAAAGACAAGAAATTGTTTTAGTAAAGGTTTAATTTCATCATTAATACGCTGGTGTCGGGATCAAGCGACTCTTTAAACTATAAGTTGGAAGCCTGGAGATTGGGTCTAAAGGAGGATATTCAGATGACACTTGCTTAAGATGCAGTGAGTTTAAAGGTACGCTATACCATTGTACATAGGAGTGTGAAGAAGCCAAGAATTTTTGCAAAGGTGTGAAAAGGATGATAGAGAAGATCCTTGGTATTAACATTCCACTGTCACCTTTACTTTTTTTTTCAGTTATATCCTAAGCAGATAAAGCGGAATATATATTTATAAATATATGTATTCTTCAAGCAAAACAGCTTGAAATAGTCATTTTTGCACCAAATATATACCTGAAAAAGTATTTGTCCACCAAATATAGGACGCTGGCTGAAGGAAATGGTAACAAATATATAAATGGAAAAGATAACATATTATGGGATATATATATATATATATATATATATATATATATATAATTTTTGGTAGAATTTCAAAATGTGGAGTTGGAAATGTGTTGATAGAAGACTGAGGTGATACTGTATATTAATGTAAAACACTGAGAAGTTATTTTTTCCTTTGATTTTGTTTTGTTCCAGTTCTCTCTGTTACATGGAAATTTATATGCACAAATGTATAGTTAAAATGTAATAAAAAAATTAATAAAAAAAAAAACAGACTACCGTTCAAAAGCTTGGGGTCAGTAAGATTTTAGATTTTAGTCAGTAAGGATTTTTATTCAGCATTGATGCATTAAACTTATCAAAAATGTCAGTAAAGATATTTATAATGTTATAAAAGAAACTGTTTCCTCATACGTTTACAAACAAGCACTATGGTATTACAATGTTTTTATATATTTTTCTTTTGATATGATATAGTACAAGATTTAGACAGAATCTTTCTTCTTGTAGAAGACATGTATTCCTGTGTCTGCTGGTTCTATATCTCGTCAAGCCTGTTCTCCATTTTTGAATCTTTCAATATGTACAGATAGTTTGCAATGGTGTACTGTCTTTTTAGGGCTAGATATGCCTTAAAAGGTCTCCAAAAAGATAATATAATTGTTTTATTTCTGGTGTAATTTGATTAACTTGAGTTTCATAGTATTGTTCTGTTCCAAAGGTGAGTGTGAAGTATATTGGTCTAATTCTGCTCTGCATGAGTTTTCTGCATGCAAGAATCAAATGTTTTTCTCGTTAGAATTCTTGGTAGGGATATTCTTGCTCTCATTACCTGCATCCACCAGGGCCGAGAGAGTGGAAACCGGACTTGCAGATGTCACACTTCACACCAGACACACCTGGCCAGCACATACACACTCCCTCTGCATCACACTGTAAACTCACAGAGCCTGGAGAGAGACAGAGAGAGCGAGAAGACAGGTTTTGACAGACATTCATAGCCTTTGGGTTTTTTAATGAGTACATGGATCGTTTCAGTTGCATTAAAGAATCATTCCCTTATCTAAAAATTCAGCTAATAAAGTTTAATAAATGGTAATTTTAACATATCTTATTCACACATTTTGCCACCTGAAGCAAAATCAGATATTTCAGATACAAGACGAACACGATTAGCGTGTATTAAACAGCAACAAATAATTTCAAAAGTGCCCGATTTTTTCCCTGGCATTCTGGGAATTTAAATCCATTAATACTGCAATATCCGAATGCAAATTAATATTTAAATATTACACCAATAGGCAGCATATTTAATATATTTTAAATCAACTTTTTTTCATCACCTGCAGTCTTGCACTTTGTTAGTATTACCTATAATAAAAAGAAAATCCATGTATATTTGTAAGCATATATGTATATTTGCATGAGTGTATGAGATTCAAGACCGATTACATGGGTTGATAGAAGACAGTAGTGAAGGTGTGAATGAGTGTGACTGATGAACAATTGGTTTGTTGAGTATGTGTGTATAACTCACCCACTGCATTACAGTTACAGTTTTGGCAGGTCCGCTGCGGTAAGGATCTAAAGAAGTTCTCTCTGCATCTCTCACAGTGAGGGCCAGCTGTGTTTTCCCTGCAGCCAACACAGCGCCCCCCACTTCCTGTGCTGCAATACTGCTCTGCATCAAACACACATTCATCAGCAAGACCACTGCAGTTACACCCTGAGAAACAAGAGAAAGA
The DNA here is from genome assembly GCF_001515625.1 of Sinocyclocheilus rhinocerous. Taxonomy (NCBI): domain Eukaryota; kingdom Metazoa; phylum Chordata; class Actinopteri; order Cypriniformes; family Cyprinidae; genus Sinocyclocheilus; species Sinocyclocheilus rhinocerous. Next base: position 39,334 of record NW_015655580.1, on the reverse strand, counting down.
TGTGGAGGAACGTATAAGGATGGAACAGAGGAAAAAACAGGCAAAACAAGAAGAAAAACAAATAAAACTGATTAAAAATAGCAGTTGATGTTCTTCTAAAGCTTTCGGTCAAATTCACACCAGTGTGTTCAGTTTCAATAGGCTTTAGATCACACACACTACCTAATAAGCTCCCCTGCCACAGGCCCCTACTTCTCAACATATCATCGAACCAGAAGGCATAAAGTCAGCTTTTTATGCACCCCACTACCTAGGGGGGCATTGTGGGACATTACTCGTTTTATTACAGCTCAGTCAGTCTATTGACTCTGCAATAACCATCACATTATCACTTTCTAATGGGACACAGTTTCTCGGGCTGCCACTGAAAAAAGGAATGCATGCTATTACAATAAAGGAAATGTGCTAAGGAATGGGAAAAATGCTTATTTAAATGAATTAAATCTCAATTTCTTTTACATTAAAATACTTTCCTAATGAGCACAGACAACTATAACTAAACACATTTTTCAAAGATTTCTCTAAAACAAACTAGCATTCCAAAAGGGTTTTGTAAAGTAATTAATACCTTAATTTAGCAAAGATGCATTAAATTGATTTAAAGTGACAGTAAAGACTGTTACATTGTAATGCTGTACTTTATATTCAAATAATTCAGAAAAAAAGTATCATGGTTTCCACAAAAATATTAAATACGCAGAAAACACAACTGTTTTTAACTGTGATAGGAAGTATTTCTTGAGGAACAGATAAGCATATTAAAATATCATGTGACACCGAAGACTAAGTAATGGCTGCTTGAAAATTCATAGGAATATATTACATTTTAAAACAAACTGAAATAGAAAATAGTTATTTTATAACTCTTTTTACTTTTACCTTCTTCCAAAACCAAAACTGCACCAAATGCAAACTTTTGAATGGTAGTGTACAATATGTGGCTCTTTGGTGCTACTGAAACAGCTTTTTGGCCAGAAACAGCAACATAAGGAGTGCTTACAATACATGCCCATTAAACATCTTGATTTCAGCTGGAATAAAACAGTAATTTGTATGTATATAAATGTCATGTGAATGCTTTAGTCTGACTGAAATAAATCCGTTTTTTTGGGATTAACAAATCTAGATAATGTGAATGAAGCTTGGATTAATCTAGTATACATGTCAATCGGACTACAATGGCCTTGGCGTTGAGCACATACTTCGAAACACAGCAATGACATGCAGCAAATATTCGATTATCCATATGTGTCATGCATACATGGACAGACAGACGAAGACTGTAACTCAACTACACAAAAACTGCTGTGTTCAAAGACATCAAAACAGACTGAAGAAATGGAAACAAACTTAGGAGCAATTGGTAGTATTTTCTAATAATGGCTGGTTTCACATAGTTTCACATGTTTTAGTAAATATGCACATTTAAGAAGTGTGGACATAATAAATAAACATTTCTAGGTAGTCCTAATTACTCTTCTAATTTTTAGTCATGCAAAGCAGAGCATTGCAATTTAACAAAGAATTTCCATTGCATATATAAAGAAAGCCGTGGTAACAAACAGCAACAAATCGAACGAGAACATTCTTGAGAAGCAAAACAAGGATTTTGTGCTGTTTGCAAGCTAGATTTTCATCTTTTCTCTTACACTTTCAGATTGGAGGGTAAAAAAGACGTCCTTTGTCCATCTGTTTGAAGCATTACAAGAGAGGCATATGGTGGAAGCTTTCAGAGTCTGACATGCAAATGATAAACTTGGCAGAGTCTGTGACGAAAAACTTTGAGAAGCAACCATGCACAGAATGCATCGGCGGTTGACTCCACCTCCTCACCAACAGATAGTGCAAAAGCACAACCAGAAACTTGTTTATTCATTAAATCCACTTTGATGAGAAGGAACAACAATTACCAACAGAAACCCATCTGTTGACCACTGAAACAGAGAGTTAATTAAAGAAACGTGGAGCTTAGTGGAATACAGAATGAAAATAATTAACATGGCTTTTTTCGCCTTATGGGTTTGTCAGAATAGCCAATTACAGCATCCCCCTAAAGTATTTACCAGAGACGCATGACAGCACACAACACATTACACGAACAAAACTTTCTTAGTTATTGTGCTAAAAGGCTAAATGGTGTGTTGTTTGATTGAATTACTGACTGCTGTGAGCATCTTCGTGTAAGACTGTGCTGTATATACAGTGCAGATAAAGTGAACGAAAGAAATGTGAACTTTCCAAGATATTGCTATGATAATCCTGATGATACCGGTAACTTCATACAGAGGTGACATTGTACTGTACAACATGCAAGGCTAACTTCTTTTGATTTCACAAACTTCTTTTAAGGTAAATGGTTGCACAAAATTGATCTACAGTACATTTTAGATAGAGAACGTACCACATTTTAATTATGTCTTTTAATTAAATCAGTTCAGTTAAACTGAGTAAACTAAGCAAATTCAATCACAGCCAATGCGCAAGAGGCAACAAATTAACTTTTTAAACAACTTCATCTGAAATTTTATTTGAGAAAGTAAAACTCTGCAGTCTCCAACAGAATTTCATGTTTAATGAAGTTTAAAGCATTAAATATATAATGCAGATGTGGAGACTCAAAGAAGCTACATTCACTGTTAGTTAATTTCCATTTCTCATATACTCCAAACACAATGCAAAGATGCGCAGAAGGGCCCTCAGTTAAAACTTCAGTTTCTTCTGATTGATTTAAATTTACATATGCTACTTCAAAACACAGAAAACGGATTAAAGATAATTTATTATAAACTAGCTAAATGAAAAACACTGTTACATTAATCATGTAATGTAAAATTTACTTGGGGCCTAATGCATTTTTTCAGATATTTTTCTTGATTATAATCTCAATGGGTTGAGGTGTCAATAAATTTATGAACCAGATGATTAAACTTTTAACTTTTAACAGGATTAATGATGAACATTTTATTAATAAAAAAGACCTAATATTATAAGTTCCCCTTCAGGAACTCGAGCTGCGTCGCAAAACGCTTTGGGAACGCTTCTGTGTGACCACGCTCTGAAACACGTGTGTAATCCGTCCGAAGGAATCCCGGGTGACGTCACCGGCGGGGATGACGTAGGGACCAGGAAGTATAAAAGCACATGCGGTGGAGACAGCGGCAGCTTCTGTTGTTCAGTAAGCGCTCTATGTGTGTTCGTTCTATCGATTGTTGTCTGTCTTTGAAAGTTGTATCATATTATCGTTGTTATGGCAAGCAAAGACAAGAAAGTGGACAAGCAATTTTTCAGGCTGTTTTCAATTTGTGTGTTGCTTTTCTGGGAGCGAAGCACGCTCCGTCAGCTCTCGAGGGAGCTCTCGCATTGTGTTCGCCTCACGATGCGGACGCTCCGCTCCCGGAGAGCGCTCTTCGAGGAGGGCGCCCTCTCTAGCGTTCCTCACGCTTTGGGTCCCGCTTCTGCCGAGGTGATTTCGATTCATTCCAAGCAAGTTCGGAGCAAACCCCTCCCTTCCATAAACCTACTCTGCTCTGATTGGTCAGCTGGCCAAGCCTGTTGTGATTACCATAGAGAGGAGTCCTTGAGCAAGTTAGCGAGCGCTACCATTGACAAAGCACCTTTACATAAAACAATAACATAGTGCTCCGATCCGTTCTTATAATAATGACATAAAAGACAAAAACACTTACAGTATGCAAGCGAATTGTGCCCACAGCTAAAGTTTAGCTGCTAAACTGTGAACACTTAAAACAATAATGGTGGAAAATTAGCAGAGTGCTAACATGACTAACTGATGAAACGCGGTGCAGCAAAATAAACAGCAATTTCACAATGATTATAAAGTCTGTGCGCTACACTACATTCTTTATTATTAAACAAAGTAATTATTAGAACAACGCCGGTCTACATTAATTGACACATTCCTAGGAAATAGTGGGTTCACAGCGACTTATCAGAACTAATTCATTAAGACAGTAATATGCTTTACCTGGAAACCTAAAGCTGCACTAGGTGTACATCACATATTAGCACAAAAACTTGATATTTTGAGCACTCAATTGAAAATGTACACATAACGTATCAATCGTACTTACAGGTTGTGGTTCGGAGAGCTTGTTAGTCCAAATTAAGAAGGGCAGGCGGGGATTATGCAAATGTGTTACCCAGTGACGTATACCCGTAACAGGCAAAAGATTCGAAAATATGACGACTCGTTAAGGCGATTCAGAATCGATTCTCTTTTGAGAGACAATATCTTTATTTATCATGCACTTTTTTTGATTAACAGATCTTTCACTGAGCTATTGGGCAGTCCATGGCAGCCTTGTTGGCCACCGAAAGGTATCTGTGGCTGACCCTGTCCAACATCAAAGAAAAGGACAGTGTCTTTCTTATGGACGCCCTGCTAGCACCTTCTGGTCTGTTCGGCAACGCCGTAAATACAGTCATTGACAGATTTCAGGAGGCCAAGAAACAAGCGGCGGCGTTCCAGCAATTTCTCCCTCGCCCTCTTATGGGGCTGGTAGGCGGGACCAGCCCCAGCCGTGTACAAGCTCCTTTCACAGAGAAGTCCAAAAACCGAGCAGGAGTCCAGGCGGTGCTCCAGACCAAAGTGTTCCTGAGATGTGACAGATCTGAAGACTGTCATTAACAGCAGGAAGGCTTCGGACAAGAAGTCCTGACATAATAAGGTCAGGACTTATGAGGGCAGGCACCTCTGGGGAAGAGCGGTGTACACCTCAGCATACGGTGCCTGTCTCTCCTCAGTGCCCTCAGGAGATCTGTGCTTCAGGGCACAGCGGTCTCCAGCGAGTGCAGCTCTCAGCCTCCGCCCAGGAATGTAGTGGTTCTGGGAGGCTCGCTACCTCCAAGGTGGTCTCTAGAGCAGTTAGATCAGCCGTTCCCTGCCGGTCCTCCACTTCAGGGCACCGATTTTGCCACTCTAGTTACACCAGAGGTCAGTCTCGAGAGACTGATTCCCTTAGTAGACTATCTGGCAGCGTGGAAGCTTCTGCAAAATGCATCACAATGGGTCCTGCGCACTGTAGAAAGAGGTTACAAAATTCAGTTTGGGTCTCGCCTGCCTCTATTCAACTGGGTGTTTCCCACTCTGGTGGGCCCTGAGCAGGCTCTGGTTATGGAACGAGAAGTGGACACTCTTTTGAGGAAGGAGGCCATTGAGGTGGTCCATCCTCGCGACAGAGAGTCTGCGTTTTACAGCCGGTATTTCATCGTTCCAAAGAAGGATAGGGGGTGGTGTCCGGTTTTAGATCTGCGTCTGTTGAACTGCTCAGTCATGCAACTCAAGTTCAAAATGCTTATACGCTCAAACAAGTCGTGTCTCAGATCAGGTCCGAGGACTGGTTTGTAACGATAGATCTGAAGGACGCATACTTCCACATATCCATCCTTCCTCAACACAGGAAGTTCCTGAGGTTTGCTTTTGGGGGCAAAGCGTACCAATATCAGGTTCTTCCGTTCAGCCTTGCACTCTCACTCCGCACGTTTACCAAGTGTGTGGATGCTGCTCTGGCTCCACTGAGACTCCAGGGCTCCGCATACTCAATTACATCAACGATTGGTTGATACTAGCTCAATCAGAGCAGATAGCGGTTCGACATCGAGATGTCATTCTCGCACACATGAAACGGTTGGGGTTAAGACTAAACGCAAAGAAAAGTGTACTTTCTCCAGTACAGAGGACCACTTATCTAGGCGTAGTGTGGGATTCAACCACGATGCAGGCACGTCTGTCTCCAGCTCGGATCGAGTCGATCATCACAGCAGTCAAGAGAGTAAGAGAAGGCCAGTCACTCACTGTCATACAGTTTCAGAGACTGTTGGGTCTGATGGCAGCTGCGTCCAACGTGATACCTTTTGGCCTGCTGTACATGAGACCCTTGCAATGGTGGCTCAGGACTAAAGGGTTTTCCCCGAGGGGCAACCCGTTCAACATGATCAAGGTCACGCTGCTAGGCTTACGGACCTTAGACGTGGCTCCGTGTCGTCGTGTGACGCTGATGACGGACGCCTCCCTCACGGACTGGGGAGCGGTCATGAGTGGCCGCTCCGCCCAGGGTCTGTGGGAAGGTCCCCATCTCAAGTGGCACATAAATTGCCTGAAAATACTGGTCGTGTTTCTAGCATTGAAGCATTTTCTCCCAGACCTGAGAGGCCATCATGTACTAGTTCACACAGACAACACATCGGTGGTCTCCTATATAAATCGGCAGGGGGTCTGTGTTCGTGCCCCCTTTACAGGCTGACGCGCCAGATCCTTCTGTGGGCCCAGGGGAAGCTGCTCTCACTGAGGGCAGTTTACATCCCGGAGCATCTCAATCAGGAAGCAGACATCCTGTCGAGGCAACGGCTGAGGCCCGGGGAATGGAGACTCCACCCAGAAGTGGTGGAGCAGATATGGAGGAAGTTTTACAGAGGACAAGTGGATCTGTTTGCGACTCACACTGTCCCCTCTGGTTTTCCCTCACTCACCCAGCTCCTCTTGGACTGGACGCTATGGTACAGATGTGGCTGAGGCTGCATTTGTTCGCTCCATTAGCGCATGCATTTGGATTAAAACTACATCGTAAATATAAAACAAACAGAAATTATAGGCGCATTCACTATAAACAGCATTTATTTTAAACGTCAAGCATACACAACTTTATTTAAAGCAGAATTGAAACTAGCAGACTGGGTGAAATGCGCTAGGCTATAAGTGTCTCTCTCATTCTGCACCAATACAAACGTGTGCGCTTGTATGTTTAGCTTGCTTTAAGGCCAAAGTATACTTCGGTTTTTACTCGTACGCGAGGGTCCGTGTACACTGCGCGTGACGCAAATTACATCACCAAAATAGTACGCGTGCACTCGTATAATGTATAACGAGTGGTTCCCTGCATTATTTTAGGAAAACGTTTTGTGATTACAGTATTGAGCTGCTGCAATGGAGCAGCTCTAATGCGCCATTAAAATGAACAGTGAAAGTAACAAAAGCTTATACAATACATTTTAACAGGTATAATTAAAACCCTCTACCGCACGCATTATGATAGACCTATAGAAAAAAATATTTGAATCTTTTTCTTTTCTAAAAATGGCTTAACTTGAAGTGCTGTAAAAAAAAAATGGAAAAAAACATTATTTTAAGGTACTTTAAGATATGTTGCCATACGGCAACAGCATACAATAGTGGATCTAACTTAGAATAAGTGTAAGCTTACTAATAATTAATATTTTTCCTCAGAAATGTTGTTTGTGTTGATTCAATTGGTGCTATTATAAGCTTTAACACA
>NW_015655580.1:28400-30471 GCF_001515625.1 Sinocyclocheilus rhinocerous | reverse complement strand
TAACATGATTCATATTATTATTATTATTATTACTATTATTTTGTTTCTGTACCCAATATTTAAAAGAAAATTACAAATGCTGTGAAAATACAGGTATCGGTATCGGCGAGTACCAAAAATGAAAGTATCGGTATCGGACTCGTTCTGAAAAAAGTGGTATCGGTGCATCCCTATATGTAACCCTAGTTCCCCGAGGGAAGGAGACACTGCATCTCGTAGTCATACTTCCTGCATCCCTGTGAGCGCTTCCTTCTCAATCCAGAAGCTGCCGCTGTCTCCACCGCATGTGCTTTTGTACTTCCTGGTCCTTACGTCATCCCCGCAGGTGACGTCACCCGGGATTCCCTTGGACGGATTACACACGTGTTTCAGAGCGTGGTCACACAGAGGTGTTCCCAAAGCATTTTGCGACGCAGCGTCTCGTTCCCTTGGGGAACTAGGGTTACATACGTAACCTAGTGACGTTTTGCTTTGCATATATATTTTTTATTCTCTTATTGTTGTTTATTTATCACCATTGTCTCTATCAAATCTGAGTGTAGGATTTTCATGTTGAGGGTGAATCTACTCAAACAGATAAAGAATCAGGCCATACTCACTCACACACTGGTTGGCTGAATCGGCAGTGGCCCGTGCCCATGGCCGGTCCTGGTAGAAAGGGGCACAGTGCTGACAGTCAACCCCTGCAGTGTTGTGCTCACAAGCACACACCATACGTTCCTCCTCATTGGTGAAGCAGTCACTGGCATGGCCATTACACTTGCACCTGCATAACAGTTGAGAGAACATTAGCATACTTTTAAGGCTCATTGTCTCTGTGGACACTCATAAAAAATTCCCTTTGCCTAAAAAAAACTCAGGATGTGGCATACTGGGACGGGAGGAACAAATGAGCCAGATGGTTGAATTTAAAACCAAATGACACCAAAACACAAAGCAAATTACGATATGCAACAGGGACTTTAAAAGAAAATATGAACTGGCAGAGTTGATCAATATTGTCAGATATATTAAGTAGAAACGCATTCTGACCACAGAGTAGATACTGCATTTATTGTTATTGCCATAAGTTTGGCAGGAAATTAGATTAGCAAGTGATGTATTTTTTTTTACCAACATGGCCTGACAACTACTGTAGCGTTAGCAAGTTTGTTCAGTTTATTGTAAGACCAAATAATTAGAGAAAAGTTAAAAAGACACTTTGATATGTGAGCTGTTGACAAAAAAAAAAATCAGACATGCACAAACTCAAACACAGACACAAACAATATACAGATGGTGACAAACACATACGCAAACACTGTCTCTTCCACATCCTGTTTATATTACAAATACACTGATGATGTAGAATGCAGATCACACGGCTGGCAAAACTCTCTCTCTCTCTCTCTTACTAAAGCCCAGTTCCCCTCGATATTTACAGTTCTTTCTCTAATAGTTCTATTCATCACTCCCTCTATTGCCATTTTACTTCATTTGCTCGCTTTCCCTTTTCTTTTCATCAGTATACATCTGCCAACAAAACATTGATGACAGCTAAAAGACACATCTACATAGTTGTGTTTTTATTTACCTGCCCCCCACGGAGAAATCAGATACGGCATAAAAATATGAACGAAGCACTTTGGGATCTTTGAAGAACTCATCTCCAAAAGTGTTCAGTCTGTCCAGAGAGATGAGGATATCAGTAGCTGTCACCCAGTCCTAGAAAGAGAGAGGGAAATGAATTGAATTATTTTTATTAAACTCAAAAACATGAAATACACTGAACAAAGTTATAAACGCAACACTTTTGTTTTTGCCCCCATTTTTCATGAGCTGAACTCAAAGATCTAAGACTTTTTCTATGTACACAAAAGGCCTATTTCTCTCAAATATTGTTCACAAATCTGTCTAAATCTGTGTTAGTGAGCACTTCTCCTTTTACGAGACAATCCATCCACCTCACAGGTGTGGCATATCAAGAAGCTGATTAGACAGCATGATTATTGCAAAGGTGTGCCTTAGGCTGGCCACAATAAAAGGCCACTATAAAATGTGCAGTTTTATCACAGCACAATGCCACAGATGT
>NW_015655580.1:24303-27554 GCF_001515625.1 Sinocyclocheilus rhinocerous | reverse complement strand
AGATCCTGATGCCCATTGTTGTGCCATTCATCCACGACCATCACCTCATGTTGCAGCATGATAATGCACGGCCCCATGTTGCAAGGATCTGTACACAATTCCTGGAAGCTGAAAACATCCCAGTTCTTGCATGGCCAGCATACTCACCGGACATGTCACCCATTGAGCATGTTTGGGATGCTCTGGATCGGCGTATACGACAGCGTGTTCCAGTTCCTGCCAATATCCAGCAACTTCGCACAGCCATTGAAGAGGAGTGGACCAACATTCCACAAGCCTGATCAACTCTATGCGAAGGAGATGTGTTGGCACTGCGTGAGGCAAATGGTGGTCACACCAGATACTGACTGGTTTTCTAATCAGTATCTTGATATGCCACACCTGTGAGGTGGATGGATTATCTCGGCAAAGGAGAAGTGCTCACTAACAGATTTAGACAGATTTGTGAACAATATTTGAGAGAAATAGGCCTTTTGTGTACATAGAAAAAGTCTTAGATTTTTGTGTTCAGCTCATGAAAAATGGGGGCAAAAACAAAAGTGTTGCGTTTATAATTTTGTTTAGTGTACTATTACTAAAGTAATCTGAGGTTAAATCAACATGTTTAAATGTTAGATTTAGTAGGAAAAACTCTTAAAAATGCAGGTTGCAACTTTTTACAGTGCACTCGGATAAATTGTAAACCAACTGTTATATAACAGTCTGTTCTAATATCTGAACATGTATGCAGCTAAAATAATACATTTAAGAACCAGTGAACTGTTATAGCTATATATAGCACAACTCTATATAATTTAATAACCATTTGTTTAATTTAATAACCAAGATAAGATATAAATTTGAACAAAAATATAACTAATCATAATCATTATAAAAACTAAATCTGCACAACTGCTAACTGATTACAACATGTTGAGATCCAAGCCAATCATGACAAACTGCCCACTAAAATCTGTTTATGTAGGTTTCTTTCTATATTTTGATTGCAACGCATTGCAAAGTGGTTGTTAACATCCTTAAAATCCAAGCCATTAACCACTTCAGACTCTATGGCCAACAAAAAACGTGCAGACCTTTACCAGTCATTTGTTTTCAGTCATATTTATTTACTAAACAATTTTCAAATGCTTTACTCTCTTCAAAGAAAGGTGAAAAGGTAGACGAGTACATCTTGTTTTTTGGAAGGGACAATGAGTGGATGGTCTAGTTTCCAATAAACAAGTTCTATATATTTTGTGAGGTTTTGATCTGAAAATAAAGCTAAACACTCACTTGTCTACATTTTGCATTACTTCTTGTGATGCTCTGTATGAGATTCACGCATCCATGAGCAAAGCGTTTTCATTTCTGTGAATGGGATGCGAAATTGAAAAGCGTGCTAACAGTGTGAATGCTGATATCCCAGGGTTCTCAACTCTGGTCTGTGAGATCCATTTTCCTGTAGACTTTAGCGCCACACCTGAACAAGCTAATCAAGGTCTTTGGGATTACTTTAGTTACAGTCATAAGAGTTTGATCAAGGTTGGAGCAAAATTCTGCAGAAAAGTGGATCTCGAGGGCCCAAGTTGAGAATCCCTGCTGTAATCTGTCTTTCCATGCATAATCTATTGTGGGATTCACATATACAGTGTGAGCAGCAGGTTTTTATTTCATGCCTATATAATTGTATGTGTGAATCCCACGATAGATTGCACATACACTGATATTAGACCATGGCTAAAATACTTTTGTGAATGCACTGCTTGTTTTTTTGTGTGAAGTTTGCATGTTGCCCGTGGGCACTTACTCAATTGCCCATATGGTTAATCCGCCTAAGACATCGTTATATGTTAAGAAATACTTTTATTCAGCAAGGATGCATTAAACTGATCAAAAATAACAGTAAAGACATTTATGTTAAATGAAATAAGGCATTTATGTTACAAATATATGTATGTTACAAAAGATTTCTATTTCAAATTTCAGACACTGAAAACTAGAGCACTGACTTAGCCATAACAGAAAAAATATTACAACTGAAAATATATTAAAACACAAAATGTGATTTTAAATTGAAATGTGTCACAATATTACTTATACAATATGTTTGTGTACTGAATGTATTACAACTGAAAATATATTAAAACACACAATGTGATTTTAAATTGAAATGTGTCACAATATTACTTATACAATATGTTTGTGTACTGAATGTATTACAACTGAAAATATATTAAAACACACAATGTGATTTTAAATTGAAATGTGTCACAATATTACTTATACAATATAATTTTTGTGTACTGAATGTATAATGTGTTTAAATGGTAGTGTATTAAGACCCAGTTCTACTGTGTAAGTGCTGTATAAAAATATTAAGAAATAAATAATTGGGTTTTATGTAGTCAATCTAATTTTATCAATGTAGTAAAGCAAATTAACATATTAATATTATATACTTAATATTAAGTTGACGTACTGCTTTAAACTAGAGGTGTAAAAAATATGAATGATCACAACCTTTTTACAATGATCTTTTGAATATATTTCACATTATACATAATAAAATTCTGTCAACCCTCGACTACCCCAAACACATTTTTTTCCCCTCAAATTTTAATTTTACTCTCCCATAAGGCCAAGAGCTGTAGAGAACAGAAACACAGCTGATGTAGAAAGTCACATGACAATACCAACAGCAGATTTACATGTCCACATTATATACTACACACATGCATAATTTCAGAATGTACTTTATTAATGGTCTAGAAGTAAATTTGAAATTTAGATGCAGCTAAGGTGAGGGATTGGTCTGAGGTCATGGAAAATAGAGCAATGAGCAACTTTTTTCATAATTCTTGTGTTGAAGTAAACTTCAAGGAAAACAAAGCCAGCACCTCTGTGTATTCATGTGTGTCATCCAGACAGAAGCAGAAATAATGAGATAGGAGACAACAACACAGATTTCCTTTTTTTTTTTACCATGTATGTGTGCAGCTGCATGTCTCGTCAAGTGTGTGTTTTGGTTTGATCATGCATTTGTGTGTTTGTGTGAAAGCAATAGAGTTTGGTCATCCTTATCAGTGGCTGGCCTGTTGACCCTTGTTCTGTCCGTGCTAATAGGTTTTGAGCCCAGTGTGACGGCCTGGCGCGTGAAGGTGAGTGCACAAATCTTTCATTCTGGGGGAACAAGATAAAAAGAAGGAGCAGAGCTGTAAGGAGCAATATTCTTTTGTTTTGCCCAAAAAGGGGAAACTTGTCTCCTGTTTGTT
>NW_015655580.1:17780-24224 GCF_001515625.1 Sinocyclocheilus rhinocerous | reverse complement strand
CTCTGTCTTTTCTCTTCCCCATCCACAACTCTACAGTTTTTTATGCCTACTTTCCTTTTTCAACTCTCTCTCTCTCTCTCGCTCTCTCTCTCTCTTCTCTGCCTCTCTTGTTTTTGTTTTCACACTACTTGTGCATCATGTGGAAAAATACTTATTTTGGGGGAGAAACAATGTGCCATGAATCATAAACAATAACAGCCACAGGACTACAGAGTGAGAGGAAACTAGAGAGAGAGAGAAATACAAGTTGTCTTCTACAACCTAATGAGCTGCCTCTGTAGACAATATTTTAAGGCATCGCAGACACACTCACGATGTGTAATCTGTGCCAATAAGTAGGCAACTTAATCATGCTGCCTTGTAATATATCTTCTTTTAGCTGAATTATTGGAGGTACTGCATTTATCCTTCACAGTGGTGGCAATCCCATAACGCACTACAACAAAGATGGTATACAAGAACTGACTATTTTACACCAAACTGTGTGTGCTATGTATATGGCTGCTCATTAATAATGAGAATTGGTCCTTAAAGGGATTGTTCACCCAAAAATGGAAGTTCTGCCATTAATTACTCACCCTCATGTCGTTCTAAACCCATAAGACCTTTGTTCATCTTCGGAACACAAATTAAGATTTGTTGATGCAATCTGAGAGCTCTCTGACCCTGCATAGACAGCAACGCAACTGAAATGTTCCCAGAACCTTCAATTTTGCGAAGCTACGAGAATACTTTTTGTGCGCAAAGAAAACAAAAATAACGACTTTATTCAACAATTCTTCTCCCCCGAGCTACCGTCTTCCGCCATTTTGGAGAGTGCCGCGACGCATGCGCACACTTTATCCTGAATGTAAACAATGCTGATTACACTTCAAGTCGAACACCCACCCCCCCAAAAACTGTTCGGATCTACACGATTCACATAAATGACATATTTTGATTCAAAACAGCGAATTTCGCCAAAAAGCGACTAGTTTGCAGGTATGAATTAATGACAGAATTTTCATTTTGGGGTGAACTAACCCTTTAAAATAAAGAGTTATTTAAGAGTTATTATTCAGCACTGTTTTTTTTCCTCTGAAATTCTGAAAAAAAAGTATAGTGGTTTCCACAAAAATATTTATTTATGTTTTTTTGAGCATCAAATCAGCATATTAGAATGAATTCGGAAGGATCATGTGACATTTCAGCTTTGCCATCACAGGAATAAACTACATTTTCTAAATGTGTTGAAAAAGAAAACACTTGTCTTAATTTGTAATAACATTTCACAATATTACTATGACCTCAAACTTTTGAATATGTGCATTCTATATGTAGTGTATGTTCCAAATCAGTCACTTGTGAGGTTACACTTCAATAAATAGGCTGCTTATGTATAGGCAGAAGCAGCTCCCTAAGTTTTGGAATGGAAGAGCAAAGGTTATTTGGTTTGCTCTGACCCTGTGCTAATGAGCTATATATTGTGGCGGGCTCTAATCCTCAGTGTCTGAGGATTTTTTAAAAATAAGCATGCAAAGATTAATTTAAGCACAGGTGTCATACAGGTACTCAACTGACATTTAGATTCATTTCATTTGTTGATGTTGCAGAAGTTATAGTTCACATCTCTGACATTAGTAATAATATATAGCAAGTCATTTATTTATTAACCTGACAACATTAAGCAGCATTTAAAATGAGCAATGGTATAACATTTTAGATTTAAATGACAATGCTTCTCTTGCTGCCAGTACAATGACACATCTACATGTGACACTAGCCTTATTTAAGCTGAGAATCAGTTCACTGAAGATAGTGTTACCAAAGGCAGGCTGGTATGAGCCAACAGAAACTGTCATCTCACCACATTTGTGCCATGATTAATCATGTTGCCACTTCACTTCACAGCTCAGCTTACTGGCTCAAACCCTATGCCATGAAAGAAAGTCCCCTGGGTTAGTATTAAAAGTGTGTTTGATTTCAAATGCCATGAGGCGACTATGAAAGGGTTGCTAAACCATAATTACATATATGGCACCACAATATGCCTACAAAGCAAGTTAATTTTAAAAAGTGAGAGACTGATTAATAAATAAATAAATTCTTATAGAGTGTTCAAATTTCCATTAAAAGAGCTCAAAGGGTTAGGCTACTAGTACTCTCTGGCAATGACATTCAAAGTGAATGCAGATCATAATGAAAAAAAAAGAAAAAAGAAAAAAAAATTGCCTGCCATTTTTTCTTGATTAATGCCAGCTGAACTATGCCTAATTGTCTCGAGCGAGTTGCTCTTTGAGATATTATTTACATGGCAGGATGGAAGTAATCTTTGAAAGGTTAATTATTAGATCGTTTATTGGTGGTTTTTTGGACAAACCGCAGCAAGCACTTAATTAGTCTTCATTTGCTTCTTCTTGTTTTGGCTGATGAGTTCCTAAAAACTGCTGACTAAGTACAAAACGTTTAAGTGAAAATTGAGAAATACTCTCGGTTCTCAATCTTCTCGGTTTTAATTTCTCTTTCTTCTTTGAAGAGTTTAGAGGAGTCATACTTTCTACTTTTTGTACAGCTCTTCTGTGAATTATTCACCCCTGCCCCCTAGCCATTTGCCTCTCAATTGCGTTTCCTGTTTTCGCATCATGCCGTGCACCATTTTTTTTCCATGCCTCTACCATCTTCCTTTTCTCCCCTCTTATGTGGGTCACAGTCAGGAGGGCTTTTATGATTAGAATGCATCAGGGAGAATTGAGCTTGTCCCTTATTTCAAACTGAATAACTTTTTTTAATTTGATTGCTTAAGTTCACTGTGTGTTGCTCGTTTTATGCGCTCTATCTCTCATTCTCATTCAAACCTGGCGTTCCAATTTAACACCCAGCTCTCCAGCCTCAACCGAGTGAGAGTGAGAGACAGGGAGAGAGCACGCACGCCGATTTAATGGATGACTGAACAAATTAAATTTGAATTCATAGGACAACTTTCATCTTCAGCACAGATTTTGTTGGTGGGGGGAAATATAATAATGCCTTTCAGACTGAAAAAAAAAAACATAAAAATATCCCCTTTGAAGTAATTCATTACTTTGCAAGAAACCATCAAGTATTAGGTTACAAGGTGAGTGTTTTTTTATTCTAGCCAATTTGTATAGTAATGATGAAAAAGGGAAAGCATGAATACATTAACAGATCAAGATCTGGCTCCTCCCCCATGTAGAAGTAATTCCACTTAAGTAGAAAAAGAAACAATTGAATTAGTGACTAGTGACAGAAGAGCAATGAATTAAACAGAACTATGAGGGTAATCTAATACAGATAAAATAATTAGAAGCTAATCTGATAATTGGGTGGGCTAGGCTGATTTAAGCCCCACTGTGAGCTGGGCCTGGCTGTAAATGCTGTTTTAAGTAGTTAGAGAATGAACAATAGTTTATTCGTTTTTTTTTTATCTACTTCTTTTATCTATGCTATCTATGCATGTCTATGCTATCTATCTTTTAAAATAAGTCTCTTATGTTCACTGTTAACCAAAAATACAGTAATATGTTACTAAATATTACAATGTAAAACATCTACTTTGTATTTTTCTATATTTAAAAATATAATTGTAATAGCAAAGCTGAATAGCTCAAAAAAACATTTGCAGATCCAAACTTTTGAACAGTAGTGCATAAAAATAAACATCAAAGTGCCCTAAATTAAAAACATAAATAATATCACAGAACACTTGTATTTAAAGAATTGAAACAGCCTTCTACAGCCTTCATAAAAAAAGGTTTAGTATAGCAGACATGACTGTATAGAGAATATTGCAGTTGATTTGAGTGCTATTCTGTTCCTCTTTGAGCTTTCTCTCAAATTATTCTCAGAATGGAAATACAACCCAGGGGGCCTCTCGTCTCTGTCATCTGATTTGAAGTTCAAACTTCCTTCCTTTTCTCCCCTTTTTTCTTCTGAGAGGTTTAAGAGTGGAAAAGGGTGTCTGTTAAGTTCTGTCTACAGAAAGCTCTGTAGGAGACACACTGGGATTAAATGCTAATATTAAAGGCAGGATGCTGTCTGCTGGCGTTAAAGCTGATGAAATATGGATGGTTTCACAGAGGAGACAAGAAGGGTCGACCACGTGTCCATCTGTGCCTCTTTTTTGCGCTTTACTCATGAAAATTAGTTAAGAACATTTGGATTTGCAACCTGTGCTGTCAATCAGTTTAACAATTTAGTGTCAGTAATCTGCAGTTCATTTCATATCTTTTTTTGTAGTTAACACATTAATATGTTCAGTTAATTTTTAACCCTCAAATTCCCATGGCAGCACAATTGAAACAATTAAACCTAACCTAAACACTAACCTATCTGCAGTTTTATACCATTTTACACGTGAGGGTGCCCCCAAAGGTAGTAGATTTAGCTCAGTTTTGGGTACAGATTTGTCCCCAAAATATGGTTAAGTAGGTAACTCTGCTTGCTTTCTTCTACACTGCTCCAGTTTACTCTTGACACTTGGCATAGTGGTATGTGTTGGTTCTTGTATTATGAAGTGCTTGTGATGTTCATTTGTCAGTCATTTTAGATAAAAGCATCTGCTAAATGGCTAAATGTAAAATTTGCATATAACAGCAGCTGAAGCGCGACTGTGTCGCAGCAGCATATTTGTGCAATATAAAAAAGGTCATACAACAAGATCACTGCTTACTTACTACATTGCTAATACTTTAAGAATAAATGTAGCCATTTTCCAAATAAGTAATTATATTGACCAGCAATATTATACATATAAGTGATATGTGAACAAATGTAGTGATTGAAAACAGATTACAACCACCAAAATATCAATCTTCATAAAGACAATTTTGTAACTCTGAAAGCCCAACATTGCAATATTGCAGAACATGTTTAAAAAATAATCACTTTCAATGAAGAAAAAAGTTCAAATACTCCAGTATTAATGCTTGGATCTTTGAGGATTAAGGGGAAAATATATTGTCAGTCTTTCTGCAATTAATCAATTAGTAATTCTAATGCACAAAACAAAACACAGGTGCATATCAGTGATCTAGTTTTTTTTTTCTTTTACATTTTGTATTTAACTGTGGAAGATTTTCTGAGGAGTGTGGAAGACTGAGGAGGTAAGCTGAAGGATCTTTAAAATGGTATCTGTCTAGACTGAAAAAGGCAAGTTGCCATAATGAAGAACATGCTTCACAAGCCATGTCTGCCACATTAACAAAGGTCAGCTCATCTTCATAACGTCCACAGAATTCAGCTCATCTCCATGAAATTTCAGCCTGCTTCAGCTGAAGAAAAAACTAAAAGTTGTAAATGGCCAGTCAAATGAGTCATTTTCCCTTTCCACAATTTAATTTAACAATATGTCAGTGGGAGAAATAAGAAGGAGGGAGAAAACTGTGTGTGTGTGTGTGGTAATGAAAGAGTGTGACTTCATTGATCTCACTTTCATTCAGGTTAGAAGTGAATGTATGCTCATTTTCTCGTTAATATAAGAAGGAGTGCAAAGATGAAGAAATACAAAGAATGAGAGAACGAGAGAGATAAGTGCTCCAAGTGGATACAAACAAACAAAAAATGTAAGATTTAGTTTTGTCCCCAATATTTGTCACCACCTCCATGTACAAACTGGCTTGCGTATTGATCAGGAGTAGCTTTATAATCAGCATGTCGATGAACACCCTCACTGAGCAGAAATCTATGGGCAACTGGGCCATTAGGGAAAGCTCAGCTATTAAAAAATCTGACAGAGGTTTTGAAAGCTAAATATGATCAATCATCAAAGAAGTGACGGAGAGGGGAAATGGGAAGCGTGCTGTGCCATCATTCTTGTTAACGATCACAAAAATGCAGAACTGCACTGCCACAAAACCTTCAGACGAGTTATGAAAGCTTGGGTGGTAACGGAAAAAATAGCTGAATCTGAATCCAGAGAGATACGGCACAACATATTTACATTACTTTCTGCTCAGATGCTTTCCAACAAGTGACTGAATATAATATGTCAGTGTACAGATGAATTACATGTTTCACATTATCACATAAATCTATCTGCTAAAATGAGTTCCAGCGCTGTCTGAAGGACAGAGTAAGTCACATACATATGCATAAAACAAAAACACATATCAGCGTTCAAAAAAATAATATTCATACCCTGCTAGAATCAACTGAATTTTCATTTTCATTTTGCACTAAATGTTGCACATATGTACAGTATGGGAAAATGTAAATTTAAATACAGAAATACATTGTCATTTTACATATTGCATTGTCATTTTGCATATTACATTTCAAAATGAATTTTGCTACCCCTATGCTTCCATAAATTAAAAGCTAACAAGAGAAATAAAGCATTTTAAAATTATTCTTATATATACAAATGAATATCAAAAAGGTTATGTTTAGAGCAAAAGAAGCAAAAGTTATGATACTATTTTTGTCATATATATATATATATATATA
>NW_015655580.1:12119-17662 GCF_001515625.1 Sinocyclocheilus rhinocerous | reverse complement strand
ACTCACTCACTCACACACACACACACACACACATGTCTGGTCAGCTATCCTTGTAGGGACTCTCCATAGGCGTAATGGTTTTTCTACTGTACAGACCGTATATTCTATTGTCCTACACCAACCCTACCCCTAAACCTACCCCTCACAGGAAACTTTCTGCATTTTTAGATTTTCAAAAAACTTCATTCTGTATGATTTATAAGGTTTTGTACCCGTGGGGACCACAATTTAGGTCCCCACCGTGACACGAGTCCCCATGAGTCTGTGTGTATTCAGGTTTAAGTCCCCACCAGGATATATAAACCTGTACACACACACACACACACAAGTGTACTAGATATCTCTATTTAAAAACAGCAGTAGTGAATGCACTCCGGAAGCAAAGAATTAAGAATGGCTCAGTCAGTTAAAATACTTAAACTTTTCCATGTGTGGTAGATGTTTGTCATTTCCTGTTGTGTTCTCATTTTTCCCCAAAATATCTTATTTAGCTATCTTACATGAACCGCACTCAGCATAGTCATAACATCATAAACTTTAAGTCCAACCAGACAGCTAAAATATTAAAAACAGAGTAACTGAGATCTTTCCCAAATATAAACAACAGAAAATGTAGCAAGTTTTTGGATCTAGGTAAGCGGTGCCTTTCATGTGGAAGCAGGGGGAGAATTTATTCCCCCAGAAGCATCTGATCACAGCAGTCAGACTGGGGCTGCTATAAATAAAACTGAGCTGTAAAAGAAACCTGGTGGCAGTGGAAAGTTCAGGGATTCGGACTTTAGAAAAGAGGGGCGGCAAGAAAATTAAAAAGACACTTGACTTCCCCACTGTTTCACAGAGTGGCTAAATCACTACTTCCACTCTCTAATTACAGAGTGAAAGAATTAATGATTAAAGTAATGAGTGCAAAGGGAGATAAATGGAGGCAGGAGTTCAAGTGTGTGTGTTTGTGTGGGACACTCGATGCCTCAGCAAGAGGGGATATCCTGGAGCCCGGACATCCAGTAAATTCTGCTTCCTGTCATTCCAACACAACTTCCTGCAGGGTGTGGCCAATTCAACTCAAATTCCAGCTGATGAATTTAAATCTGTATTTTGCACATCCCTAGAATGCAATGTGATAAAAAAAAATGTAATCAAGTATAGAGGCCTATTCACACGAAGAACAAAAAACATAACTATAAAGTAAACGGAAACACTTTATATAAGGGAAAACATATTAGCTATTAACTAAGAGCTCTCCCTCAATAAATCCCAGATTTGCTGCTTATTGATAGGTAGTTACTGCAGTAATTCTGTTTAGGTATGGGGTAGGGTTAAGGCATCGAAAATATGGTTATGCAGAATAAGGAAATAATATGTATAAGTATATAATACTGTAAAGTTGCTTTGCAATGATTTGTATCGTGAAAAGCGCTGTACAAATAAACTTGAATTGAATTGAATATAATAATAAGTACTATTAAACAGCCAATATTCTAGTAATATGCATGCTAATAAGCAACTAGTTATTACTGAATAGTGTTCCCTAATCTAAAATCCACCAAAATCCACCTGACTTTAAAGTGTGCATCTGAAATTTAATTCTTGGTGTGAACAGTTTTTGAATTATTTGGCACAGTTTTTAAAAATGTTGCTGACTCTGAATATATGCTTAATGCATTCGTTCTTTTGTTGTTGTTGTTGTTTTTTTTGGTAATACATTTCCTACAGTGCATCCTATTTCAGTGTTGGATCTGCATTAGCCTACATGTCCTACTTTAATGAAACTAGAAGTTTAACATTCTCATAAGTGATTATTTTCAGCTCTCATCTCATTTATTTCCATCCTTCTTGCTCTCTGCATTCCCTCATGCCAATCACAGGAAATCAAGTAAATTAATTAAAATAACTAGGCTAGCAACAGGGTGTCATTTGGGTAATTGGAGAATCTTAGTTCTTCTTCCGTCTGCAGACGAACCATTTCCACTTGCAGAGAGCCCATTGTGAGAAGCAATACAGATGCATGTGTGAGAAATAGATTCTAAGCCAGGGCTATTCAACTGGCGGCCCGCCATTCATCTTCATCCGGCCAGAGGGGAGAGTACGTGCAGGTAGCACATTACACCTTGAATTGTTTTTGCACTAATTAGCACTGGCCTGGGCCGTTGTTTCACAGCCGCAAAAGAAAAGGATGAGAGAAGCAACAACAACAATCGCAAATTAACATCAATGAATGGCAGTGCTGACAAGCGCTTGTGTAAGGGTTTATGATGACATATCCACAACTCTAGTTTAAAGGAGAATAAAGGAAGCGTTGTCCGTCATAACTTCTGTCGAGAAATAGTGGAGAACCTGGACGAAGATGATTATCGAATGGTTCGACTGCGCGTTCGGCTGTATTCTGAGCCGCTTCAGACAGCGCGCCAGTAGAGCTTCCACGGACAAAAACAGAATTATGTCAAAATGCTGGGTTTTGGCGAGTGACCTCGTAAACACGGCCTTCAATTAGTTATAAAGTCCTAAATGACCATAAAGAGTTGGGAGAAAATCGGATGTGTGTCAGATACGCGTCATGTGCATCAGATTTTAAAGTGACAGCTAGCATTGCTTTTAAAGTGAAATCTGATGAAGTCTCATTGATGTAAATCACAGAACAAAAGAAAAGAAATCACTCGACTGCTCTAGTCGCTGATTAAGTTGTGTAGCTTGAATAAAGATTAATTTATGCATAAACAATTTATGGTTTACTGTATGTGAAGATTGTTTTAAGTTCACTTAAATTAAAAGTTAAAAAAATATTTTTCAGAACCTACTAAATGTTAAAAATAATGGCTTTAATTCCTATAGAAACAATGATGTTACCAGCTCCTGGAAGGGAAAATGCATTTAATAGAGACATCAGTAGCAGTATTGCATTATCATCAAAAATACTGGCCATTGTTAATAATAGACTACTTAGTAAAAAGATGCCATTAAACACATATTTAAAATATACCATCTTTATATTGTTTCTACATTAATTTGGAGGTTCAATGTGAAATTATGACAATATAAATATATTAATATGCAGTTAATTACAATTATTTATAGAAAAATGTGTGAATAATTCGTTTTTTTATTATTCTAATCGATTCACAGACAGCACTAATGTTAACCTTTTATAGATGTTGGTGTTGACAATATTATATATTTTACTGTTAAATATTATGTGTATTCATATACTGTATCAAATAGTTGGGTGAGCTCTGGCAGTTTGCCTGTCACTTGGGATTTTCTGAACCTCATCTGATGGCTGTGACTGCATCACTGTGTAGAAGAAGCTCCCTAGAAATCTTTGGAAAAGGTTGCAGGCTGTATTTAGTAGCACGGCATGCTGAGCACACTCATGTTTAGCCATGAGATTCTGTTGTGAAAGTGCGAAAGTTAGAGAAGCTTGAAAGTGAGGTATATTTCCCTTAAAGCTTTCCTCTGGAACAACAAAGCACACCCATCTACATATCTAAAGGCCAAGGAGAGGAGCCGCTAACTAAAACAGCAAGTTATTTGCTACAAGCCATGAAGATAAATATTTTGCACGCATACGCACTGTAAATGCCTCAGGTTTACATTAGAAGTTGTTCATGTTTATATCTGGCATGCTAAAAGATGTATCCAGATGGGTTAAATATAAACCGTAGTATTGCATTATATGTTATCATAAAATAACCATGATATACCTGTAACACAGGACTCTGGTCGAAGTTGTAGGCACTGGGTCGTCCCTCCAATGTGGAGAAGGCCACATTTCCGCCAGTTAGAGGTGAGATGTCACTAAATTCATCTGTGCAGAGTGCCGTCCTTTCATTCTCGCCTGGACGTATGAAGCCCTTATTGTCCCTCCCATACATCTTGTGACAGGAAGCGCTGTAATATTGGTACGGTTGCCATGGTCCATTCTCCTCGGTACGCTTGTAGATGGCGAAGCTCTCCGGTCGGCTGGTGTAGAACTTCAAACGGACATATGTGATCTCAAAGGCCTTGCCTTGGAAAAACAACAACAATGTTAATGTCATTACAATTTTTATGGACAGGTCCCACAAAATTCAGTACCTTTATAGTTATTGTAGCCTAATAATTAAAGTCCATGTCATTAAAGATTTACATCTATGTCCCTTCATTTTTATCAGGTCAGTGATGATGGGCCAAACTGAGAGTGAGCAGGTGGAAGATTAAGCCAAAAGAATATTAAGGATGAAAAAGGAAAAGAGGATGAGGACGCTTTATCCAATTTAGAGCGTAAAGTAGCTTTCTTGTGTGTCTGTCGAGAATATGTGAGACTTGAGAAAATGGCATACTTGGTGGTACTTTGTCAGTTTAATTGCTGCTCGAATATAATTGGAGAGTTCCTGAGAAGTCTTTAACCCTGGGTTGCTCCAGGGGGACTGTTCCTGCAGCCAGTGCAATGAAAGAGATACAACTGTGACAAATAACACAGTTACTTTGTTTAAATCCATTTATATTTAGTCAACAGAAAATTCTACTGTTGTTCTGCCGTATTTTGCAATTTGCTACCATTCCTGTAAAACTAATATGTTTATCACCAGTGTTGCTGCCAGAAGATCACTGGGTCGTCATCAACTAATAAAGCCCACAGCTGGCATCTGACTGCATGAGGTCTCAATAAACAATAATAACACAACTGTACTGATAGGCTATACAGACGAACAGCGCGACTGCCATTGTGATATTGCTTATACACAAATGAAAAAAAAAAGTATTAACTTACGTTTCAGACACATTTAGCAGTTACATTGTCTAGTCTTTCTCCACCAGCCAAAATATGTCCAACACTGTAATGGCGTTTGAATCAGTGTTTTCGAATGAATTGGTTAAGTAACTTTTTGAGTGAATCATTCAGTATGACTCACTCATACAGTATATGCAATAGTAGTTCGAAATAGCACACAAGCAAAATCTTACCATTTTCTTATAAAGATATAGTACGAGTGGTATGCTAATATGCTATTCCAACTTCAAACAGTCACTTATTTGTTAATGAATTAATCAGTTTTTGAATGAATCGGTTCAGTAAATGAATCAATGACTCACTCATAAAGACTCAATTCACTTGTCGCCACCTATTGGCAAAATGATGTAGGCCTAAGCAAAATTATCTTTTTTCTTTCTTTCTTTCATCATAATTTCAGTTACATACTACATAGACACGCTCACCCACACCATTTTGGTTGCCATGTTGAAATCATTTAAGCATAATTTCATCTCAGCATGCGAGAAGATCATCTTGGCTGTAAAAAGAAAGGAAGGAAATGTGTTTGTCACCCACAGGTTTAATGTGTATTCTTATGTACCTCCTTAGAAAGCCACCAGTATTAGTGCTACAGCTGTTATCACAGAAAGAATGAGTAGACTAAACTTATCTGTGTATATGTGTGGGTGTGTTTAGTTCTGAACTTGACTGAACCTGACCAGACTCAATATTTATAAATAAACTGTAAAATAGTCATGCCTGTGCATAGTAAAACTGGAATGATATTTTCTTTTATTATGATTTGGATTGGTGG
>NW_015655580.1:0-11901 GCF_001515625.1 Sinocyclocheilus rhinocerous | reverse complement strand
TAAAATTGAGGGGAAAATGCATTTAATAGAGACATCAGTAGCAGTATTGCATTATCATCAAAAATACTGGCCATTGTTAATAATAGACTACTTAGTAAAAAGATGCCATTAAACACATATTTAAAATATACCATCTTTATATTGTTTCTACATTAATTTGGAGGTTCAATGTGAAATTATGACAATATAAATATATTAATATGCAGTTAATTACAATTATTTATAGAAAAATGTGTGAATAATTCGTTTTTTTATTATTCTAATCGATTCACAGACAGCACTAATGTTAACCTTTTATAGATGTTGGTGTTGATAATATTATATATTTTACTGCTGAATATGTATTTAAATTTAATTTCTAATTTTATAGGTCCCTCAGAAAGAGATCGGGACAGCCACCCACCCCCTTGGCCCCTTTCAAAATGTCAGTTCAATAATCCGGCCTTCAAGTAAAACTAATTGAATAGCCCTGTTCTAAGCTATAGTCATTATAAACAGGTCGAACAAAAACAAGCTTCACTGAATAAAGTGGTTCTTGTCAGATCTCCTGATCTCACTCCACTGGCTCAAATATGCAGCCATAATTAAATTTAAGGTTTTGACGCTGGCTTTCCACTGGAATAGCACCTCCTCACTTCAATTCATGCCAGTTCAGGTAACCTAATGAACAACGTGACAAAAAGTCCAAAACCTTCACCTTCTCTGTTCCTCTCTGGTGGAATGAGCATCCAACTCATCCTGAATTGCTGAGCCATCTTTCAAGAAGCATCTGAAGAAACATCTCTTCCGCAGGCACTTAACCACACCAAAACCTTAAACCAATGCACTTATGGACATGCACCCAAACATCTCTGCATTTCTCCTCTTCTATAGCTTGCTTCATAATTGAATTTTCTAATAAACCTGGCATTGTATATTACGAATATTGCTGGCTCTTTGATGAACTGACCTGGATAAAAGCATCTGCTAAACGCACAAATGTAAATGCTTAGCCTTCAGGATCCAAGTCCATAGTGGAAGACACACTGGCAATGTGTGTACATGTATACACATATGCTGATTACTATGTACCTCTCAGCCCAGCAGCAGGACTACATCAAGTCAAGCACTCTCTTCCAGTTCCTCTTCTTTTTAGTGGGGCCACTGGAGTCCTCTTACATACTCATACAAAAAAAAAAACAATTCATCTCCCATCTGTGTGATAGGGAGATTATATTTCACACATCAGGCTACAAGCCTCAATCACAAGAAGCCAAGCTGTTATCTCTTCTCTTAAATAAAATGACATCCCCTTCTTTTCTGTTGCTCCCTCTCATGTCCTCATCTAGTGGCTTTTACTTTTGTAAACAGATGG
Source organism: Sinocyclocheilus rhinocerous (assembly GCF_001515625.1). Taxonomy (NCBI): domain Eukaryota; kingdom Metazoa; phylum Chordata; class Actinopteri; order Cypriniformes; family Cyprinidae; genus Sinocyclocheilus; species Sinocyclocheilus rhinocerous. The sequence continues at coordinate 10,547 of NW_015655580.1, read as the reverse complement.
GCTGGCTGTTTTTCTTTGAAAAATTGAGAGAAAAGGGAATGATGAAAAGATTGAAAGTGAAAAAGCTTTTACCTAAAATGGGCTTGTTCACAATTCCACAACAAACCTTAATAGGTCCAACTGCTGAATGTCAAGGACCATGTTTACCCCATTAACATCATTGTTTTTGTGATAAGATCAGCACTTAATACAGGTATAAATGGGGCCTCAAACATTTTGTGACTGGATATTAGCCACCTACTAATATGTGATAATTATGAGACAAATGAAAACAAGTGATTCAAACTTTGCTGCATTGTACTAAAACATATATTACAGTCAAAATCACAGACTAAAATCCTTATCCTTTCAATCGTTTTTTTTCCTGCTCACTTGTAACATCTTTTGTTTTAATCTTACCGACAATAATCATGCAATGTAATTATTTACATAAGATTATTTTTTTTAGAAAGCTGCACTCAAACACCTCATGGGGAATTATATGCACATCAATTTCAATTGGTATGACCCTTCTGTTAGCGAGAACACATTCTTTCCCTTCCATCCATTTCTTGTTATAAAAATAGATGTGGAGGCGGTGAGCTCCTATTCTGGGTGCTCTTCTTGCAGGTACTGATCATCTAATATCCTGTCAAATCTGCTTTGATATTCTTCAACTTAGACACTTCAATGTTCCAGCCAGAATATATATTTTTTGAAGGCCACATTAAAACTGTCTTGTAAACATTTTGGAATGTCTTCAACATAATTTAACTTTTAAATGATTTTCAAATGCCTTTTATGTACATTTTATTGATTTAACCAGGCTCAATAAAAATCCATTATAAAAAATAAATGATTAATTAACAAATAATGAAAATCAAATCATTTTATTATTTATTGTGTACAATTTACATTATTTCTGTAAAATAATAATAATAATAATAATAATAATAATAATAACAATACATTTTGTCATTTTCCATCACAATTTTATCAAAACTAGCAAAACAGATGAAAATATTATTTTAAAAAAGAGTTTGTAATTTCATTATAAACATGTTAAAAATGTAACTTTTACCACATAATGCTAGTAACCACAATACATAATCTCAGATATTTTGGAGGTGACAATGCAGTTTAAAATGTTTATTACTCTGAAACAAAATGAAAAAAAACGAAACTTTTTGAGTGAATCATTCAGTATGACTCACTCATACAGTATATGCAATAGTAGTTCGAAATAGCACACAAGCAAACTCTTACCATTTTCTTATAAAGATATAGTACGAGTGGTATGCTAATATGCTATTCCAACTTCAAACAGTCACTTATTTGTTAATGAATTAATCAGTTTTTGAATGAATCGGTTCAGTAAATGAATCAATGACTCACTCATAAAGACTCAATTCACTTGTCGCCACCTATTGGCAAAATGATGTAGGCCTAAGCAAAATTATCTTTTTTCTTTCTTTCTTTCATCATAATTTCAGTTACATACTACATAGACACGCTCACCCACACCATTTTGGTTGCCATGTTGAAATCATTTAAGCATAATTTCATCTCAGCATGCGAGAAGATCATCTTGGCTGTAAAAAGAAAGGAAGGAAATGTGTTTGTCACCCACAGGTTTAATGTGTATTCTTATGTACCTCCTTAGAAAGCCACCAGTATTAGTGCTACAGCTGTTATCACAGAAAGAATGAGTAGACTAAACTTATCTGTGTATATGTGTGGGTGTGTTTAGTTCTGAACTTGACTGAACCTGACCAGACTCAATATTTATAAATAAACTGTAAAATAGTCATGCCTGTGCATAGTAAAACTGGAATGATATTTTCTTTTATTATGATTTGGATTGGTGGACATGATGGTAAACACTATAAATGAATGCATAACAAATTCCTGTTAACATTTGTAATTTTCAGTGCACTATATTGACTTGAACTTGAAGATATGCACATTGAGTTTGCAGACCAACCAGAAAAAGTTCAGTTATTAACTGTATTCTTCTAGCATCTACATACGTGACATTTCTAAGTGCACTTGGTCTAAACACTTTGTTAAAACGGTCTGATTTGCACACAACAATGTTCAGTTGAAGTATTTTGCAGCAAACATCTGTATCTCATATCGGACCTTTGAACATCTTTGAATGAAAACCACAATGGAAACCAGATGTGGAAACATTCCTTAGAAGTCTGCAAGTGTGTGTTTGTGTATGTTTACATGTGTGTATGGGAAAGACCTGATCTGCCACTGGACCTCTGCTGCTTTTTGTGTTTGTCTTATTCTTTGTAGTGTTTTCTGTACCTCCCCCATCACTCTCTCTGCTGTGTGTGTGTGTGTGTGTGTGTGTCTGTCTGTGTCAGCCTCCCTAGGATATATCTGTTTGGTTTGGAAATGTGAGAAGGCTTTTCATAGACATCCAACTGCAAGGCATCTTTGAATCAGAGAAAACACAAGAACATACACATTTATGCCTGATTAGCCTGTTGAAACATAATGCCCTTTCATCTCTCTCTTTCATAAATTTGCTTCCAAGAGACTCACCAAATCACATCTAATTTTTTAATGTGCAGAAGCTGAAAGCTGTTATGAAAATAACCACAAGGTACACACGCACTGTTATTTCAGCTAGCAGCAATAGTTTTATGAGAAGAGAATCCGGATGACAGATGTTTGTTTTCACTATGAATCAACGGTTTTGGTATTGACAGTCCTTGAGAATGATAAGAAAAAGATGCAAAGATATGCTCAATACTGTAGTGTAACTGTAGAGTAGCCTTCATAGCCAAACTTTTGACTACAACCAAGTCTGCTTCACATTGCAGCTTAGAACCGCCCACTGAGACAGGAAGAAACCATTTGTAGCCTGTAACATGTAAAGAGACCATCCACAGTTTGTTTGTTTGTGTGTGTGTGTTTCAAACTGATTTTATAACTTCACATGTTATTGCATTTACGTATTTGCAGACACACGTCTTGAAATCTGTTTACACTGCATTCAGGATATACATTTTAAAAGTTTGTGCATTCCCTGGGAATTGAACCCATGACTTTGTCCTTACCCTTAAACATGTCATTAGGTATTTGTTATAAAAGCTATGTCTTTTATACAAAATTTGCAACAGTGTATATAATATGGAAAAACACAGAAAATTTGCAGCGCTGCGCATTTAGGGTTGCAAAATTTAAGTACTATTTTTTGATACAGAAAGTGAAAGATTTACAGTCAAGATAAGTTAAGAAATTTCACTATTTGACCATTTAAATGCTGTAGTAAACATTCATGTCAAAGTCATGTTTTAACATGACATAATTACAAAAAAATAAAATAAAAACATATACAGTATAAAATGTTACGCCAATAAGACAATAATGATGAAACAGCTCTGGAAACACTTAATAATAATAATAATTTTTGTACAGTTCATTGAATAGGCTATAGGTTCATTGAATAAGCCATTTTTTTCTATTAAGAACAATAGAAAAAGTTTGACCCCCAATGCCTAATGTTACAATTTCCTTTGTTTAGAAAAATGTCCAGAATATCAGGGCAAGTAAGCCTTTTCCCATTACTACACATAAAACAATTTATCACTTATATATAATTTATTACTTATTTACTTTGTAAATTGATGAATTTGTTATAAAAGTGTTACAAATTGTGTCCACTGACTTTTACATTGTTTTGTGCGATTTTAGAAAGCTGTGGCAGTTCTACTAATAACCAAAGCTATTGTTGTGATCAGTTTTAGAGTGTCAGCTACCATGTTTACCCCTATTCAGTGAAAGTTAGGTATTTTTTATTTGCGCTGTTCTCTGAGGCTTAAAGAAGAAAAACAAGAGGAAAAGTTCACCTTACAGAATACAAATGACATTTTAAGTTTCAAAATCGTTACATTCTTAGAGACATATGGGAATGCTTGTGATTGAAAACATTGTAGCATAAAGTCTGCAGGGCAATAATGTAATAAAACTAGAAACCAGCTGAGATATCAGAGTCATCTAATCTTATAGGCCACCAAAATGACATTAGATTTCTGAGATGTTCACATTTACAGGCAGCATCAAATTCACAGCTGGGAAACTCATTGTGACTAGCAAGGTTTTTGCTTCTTAGTTGCTGTTCAGTTAGCATATAGTTTACACAGTATAGGAGTTAAATGTTTAATATAGTAAAAACAAGCAGACCTATGTATGTTTAGTAAAATAAAGAATGGGATGCATTTGGACAGCTCACAACATTCAGATACATGTTTACCACTGCAGACAGCTGTAATAGGAGGACAATTGGCACATATTAAGGTGTTTAATGCTAATAATCTATCTAGATAGCTTTTTATTGTCTCAAAAGTGTAGTAAAATAAAATATTAGTAGTATTTTTGTATTTTAATATTTAGTAATCATTTCAGCTTAAACGTTTTTCAGCTAGTTATAAAACATTTGTAAGATTCATGTAATATTTATTATTTATATATTTATATATTTTGTATTTATATTTTATTTCAGCTTAATTTCAATTACTGAAAACAATTTCAATTATAAGTTTAAGTTTTAGTTACAATACAATATCTGTAAAACTTTTGGTACACATTTTTGCACAAATAGGTATAACTTTTGGCTTACAGATTTTTTACATTTAATGTGCAGAAACAGGCATCTTTTCCCATTGTTTGATCAATATTGAAGTCCAAACTGGGTGTCTTACCAAGATGCAGTGTGATGTTGACTGAATTAGGATACTGAACTCCATAGAACATGGACTGGCTCTGCCACCAGGTGGGCTCTTCATCCGTGTGGAAGTCTGTCAGGTAAGTGGCATTGTGATTCAGTTCCAAGTCCAAGGCATCACAGAAGTGGCATGACCGCGTGGACCCCGTCTGCATGCAATAGTCCTCGGGCGGAATACCGCACACATTTGAAACTATCACTGTACGATTGAAGGCCGCATTTTCAAATTTAGGCAAACAGCGGCTTGGGACGCCCACCTCATCGTAGCAAGAGTCCATTCCAGCAATAACATAGGAGAAGAAGGTGAAAAGCAAAAATAAAGAGTGAAGTGTAGATGAATCCATCCTTGTATGCAACAGCCTAAAACACAGACAACTTCAAAGGAGTCAAGTGAACGAAAACAAGTCTAGCAAATAATCAAAATCAGAGCCACATGCTACAGGGAAAAACTTCAAGGGAAGTTCAGTAGTTCAGTGTTCAAAGGCAAGCATATTAAAGTATGTGATAAAGCAAACACACATGCAGATAGACACATTTTGTGTAATGCAGAAACAATTCTCTGAGTTTGCATGCAGCAAGAAAGTTTCTTTCAGTATACAAGAGTTGCATGCACAAGAGTTGCATTCAGTTAAGAAGAAAAGGTTTAAAGAAACTGGAATATTCCTCCAAGCTCAGCATGTGTTTCCCCTCTAAGAATCCTGGGGCACACTCTTCATACAGATTCGCAGACAGACAAAGTAGAGGGAGGAGAGAGGGTTGGAGGGGAGTTGACTGGGGTTGACCAATAATTAGATAAATAGAAGGAGGGGCAACATGAAAGAACAGATTTTAAAAAAGTAGAAAGAGGAGTAAGAAAGGTTGGAAGAGCGGCGCCCTCTTTTGAAAGGGTAAAGAGGAACCACTTGTTACCAAATATACATCATAAAATAACTGAGGCATCAAGGTTTGGCTGGTTAGCATGACCCCAATATCTCCTGCTGGTGGATACCTGTAACTACAACACACAGCACCAAACAAATACTTAAAAAAATTACATTGAAGTTTTTACTTTAAAAAAAGTATTTTTACATTTTTTTTTTAAAATATAGTGTTTTTAGTACACTGTAAAGAATTATTTTTGAAGTTGTAAATAAAAAAGATTATTTGAATATGTTTTACAAGAAACACTATGTCAGTCGTTCTGCTTCAGAATTCACATTTACATTTAATTCAGTGTGTTACTTGCTGTTTCTTTGTGATTAATTGTGAAATTGAATAGCAATTTCTGAGAGAAAATTGTTTCTGTACCACATTTGTTACAAAATGTAACAACACAGCATTTCTCATTAGATGTATTTTATTGTTTTCTGCAAAAATGTGGGGCAAAAACTGTTCATGAAGTTCAGTTTGAATTTAATTGTTCTAATTATATATCTAATAATGCATCATCATCCTGTACATGCTAAATTCATCTCAGAACATGCTATGGATTAGCAGTAAATGCGCTCTAATGAGGGAAATCTTCCCATCTCTCCTTACTTTTTAAATTAACAACGTCTTTTGCAAAACAAAAAAAAACTTTCATGGTATCCTGTGACAGCTGGAAAAGTACCAGTGAGATGGGAAATGGATAACCAAGATTAATAGATCTCCTTGCAAATAACAACCAGTGACCATAAAAACTGTGGAAGCACATTTTTAACCTAACAGTCAATGAATATTTACACATGCAAATAACCTGAAGTTTCCTATGGAAACATAAATATTTGAAGCAATCACCAGTGCTTGACTCCTTCCTTCAGCAAACAAATTGACAGACTTACAGTGTTTGTGGTAAATGACAATGTAACTATTCATTTCATTTGAGTGTAATTTGATTGCGTGCACTCATTGAGTCAAGGTAATCTCAAGCAACAACATAATCATTTGTTTAATGGACACAGTATGCGGTAAAGAGAATAGAATGATTGATTTTCATTCCTGGGAACCTTTTATATGAAGGAAAATTCACACCACACGGAAATGCAATCATTACAGAGGAACATGAGGAATAAATGCACCACACTCATGACATTGCTTTTCATTGACAGGACTGTGATTGGACAGTAATTCAATTTCGCTGTGGCACAATTTCTGCTCTATTTGGACTGCAATGCAAAAGACAGCTTCATTCAGGAATATGCAATGATGTGTCTCATATTTAACTTGCCAAGTGTAAAGTGTCGTGCTTGCAATATAGCTGGATAAGTGGATTATATTTCAAGGTGTGAATGTTTTTCATTCCAACAGGAATTTCTGCATTTTATTGTATCAAAAGCAAATTACCATACATTTTAATGAAGAGATAAGTGGCTGTAAAAATAAATAATGACAGTTTGGCTTTTCATTGTGGCACAATATCAGGTTGCAATATGCAGGTTGCAAATGAAAGTGTATTGAGTTTTACATTGTTTCTCTGTAATGACTGCTTTTCATGAACTCAGAAATTCTCTCCCATACGTTTTCCATGTCTACATTCGAAGCTGTACTTGTAAACTGACATTTAATCAGCTTGGTCTCCAAGTATGCAGGGTGCAATAGTGGTTTTAAAGTACTGTGCCACTGGGCAGCTCCTCAGAGCCAGAACTGCTGTAAAAACAGCCCATCGTTATTTTATCAAGATGAATGAGCACACTTCACTCTGAGGACCTGCTAAACATTCAGGGGAGAGAAAAGTGGAGGGGTAAGGGACCAGATATTCATTCATCATTTGCTAGACAAAATCTCTCATATTAGAGTTTTTTGTAACTGAACCAAAACCTTACAAACTATGGGAATGGTCAGTCTATGGCTTACAGTTACATTTATTTATTTAGTAAAAAAAAAAAAAGACAAGTTAGGTGTCACGCTGTTTTTCTCCCCACGTGCTCCCCGTGACCCAGTTTCTCCCATGTGTGATTGTCTCATTTGGTTCATATGTGTCTCATTAATTACCTAGTTTAGACCTGTATTTAAAGTGTTGTCTGCCCTATGTTCCCTTGTCTGGTGTTATACGTCTACCTTGATGTGCTACATGTGTCTCCTGCCTGCTTTGTATTACCCCTTTCCTTGGGTATTAAAGACTGTGATTCGCATTTTCCTCGTCTCCGCATTCTTTGCTCCTCTCTGTAGCAATCGTGACAGAACACCGGACCGACAAAAAGTTTATTGACGTTTTTTCCCCGTGTTTCATTCAGTGTTTTTTGTTTCCCGTTGTTTCCCCATGGATGCCTTCACCCGCCTGGAATACCTGCTCCTCCTGCTGGAGCAGGGGGATAGATCTCTCGAGGGTCATACCAGACTATTCCTGGAGATCGCTAATCACACCAACTACCCGGACGACGACGACACCCGTTGTCCGAAGATGGCCCTCGAGAGGATTTCGCCGCCTTTGTGGAGTGGATACTGGCGAGAAACGGATCTCCACTCACCATCTGTCCTGAGGATGATCTCGCCAGTTCCACTCTAGACCCAGAGCCCAGCCCATCATCTCCGTCCCTCCGGCTCCGTCAAGCTCCTCCTTCCCTTTGGCTCCTCCTTGGTCCTCTGTCACTCCGGCTCCACCACGGCCTTCCTGATCCCCGGCTCCGCATCTGTCACCTGAGCCACCTGTCCCGCCGTGGTCCTCCAGAGCCTCCACGTCACCTTGGCTCATCGGCTCTCCGTTGCCGCCTCGGGCTCCTCCACCACCTGCTCCGCCACCTTCAGTCGGAGTCGTCAGCCCTTCCTCGATTATGGCTCCTCCCTCCGTCGGCTCCACTGTGGGTCGCCGTTTTGGCTGTGGCCTGGGTCCTGCTTTGCTCCTCCTGCTCCAAGCCCCCCCTGTCTCCTCCCTGGCTCCTCCCTCCATCGTCTCCACCTAGAACTCTGTCTGCCGGCTCCCTCCCGGATGCCCTTCCTCCTCCCGAGCCTCCTCCCAAGTTCCCACCCATCCCTCCCTATGTTGTTTCTACGCCTTTCAGGAGGGAGGCGATATGTCACGCCCATGGACTGTCTGTGTGTGTTTATCTCCCTACGTGCTCTCCGTGACCCAGTTTCTCCCATGTGTGATTGTCTCATTTGGTTCAGATGTGTCTCGTTAATTACCTAGTTTAGTCCTGTATTTAAAGTATTGTCTGCCCTATGTTCCCTTGTCCGGTGTTATACGTCTACCTTGATGTGCTACGTGTGTCTACTAAAATAATACAGGACATTTCTCTTGGCAAGTTCAGTTGTGTCAAAACCATCAGTAGAGCCACGAAAATGAAAGCAGATTTAAATTTTGCATATAACCTTATAAAAATAAATATTGACATCAGATTTGAGTCTTATTACATAAAATGTTTTGGAAGTTATAGAGTTCTGGAAATGAAAAGTTACTCAGCCGTGGTCAGTAAAAAAAAGTTTTTTAATCTATCTATCTATCTGTCTGTCTGTCTGTCTGTCTACACACACACACAGACAGATATATATATATATATATATATACTTTTTGCATTTTGATTTAATAAATTGTCTGTCTTATGTATTTGTTTATTTTATTATCAAAGATACTGGAATGTATAAAGTTCCTGCCAACCAATCCTGCCAATCAATCAATCAATCAATCAATCAATTGCTGTATAAAACAAAATTCTAATAAATAAATAAATAAATAAATAAATAAATAGTATTATAAAACAAAATTAAAAAACAAACAACTGTGCATATATTGTTTTTCTGTTTAAACTGCAATTGAAAACTTCCTTCCTTTCTATAATTCATAATTAATGTATAATGCTCCAGAAATTTGCTGTATTTGCACACATGCACAATGCATACAGGTTCACACACAAAGTTGCATATGTATATGAAATACAACCCCTATAGTTGAGAAAGGACATGTGACAATCTGTGACAAGTGACAAGGACAAGCTGATGCGCTTTTAAACGAATGGGCAACTTAAATGTGTGTTTTAAAAATGAATTGATATTATTAAGAGGAAATGAGCCATGAGCACCTCAACATGGTGCTCAGTCAGTCACCAGCGCAAACACGCAGATACAATGAGAACAAGTACCAAAGTATATGATTTATGAATGATTTTGACTGCCAATTTAAGAATTACAGAGGGTGAACAGAAAAGGAACTAATCAAGATGAAACAGAGAGAGAGACAGAGAGAATATGTGTGCCCGTGTGTGACATTGCAGTAGGGGACTTTAATTGCACAATGGATTGTCACATTATGGAAAGAGAGGCTCAAACAAAGCCAATGAAGTTTCTGGCAAATGAGATTGAGGAAGAGAGCAATGACACATTTGACATGAGAAAAGGAGAGTGTGAAGAGATGATGAGAGTAAGGCAGAGGAAGACAATTAAGTGATGGAATAGGGAAAGGTGGGTGGATGCATAGAAGGTAGGCTAATGTTATATAAAGATGAAAAAAATATGACAATAATGGAGGGATGGGGGTGGTGGAGAGAACCAGATATAGAAAAGATGAGTCCACTCCATCGAGCTGTGCATCTAGACTGTTAGAATAAAAGATCACAGAATCCCAGGATCCACAGAACCCTAATGAATCTTGAGTGTGTGCTGCCTGAAAACAATGAAAATACATATATACACACTGTAAAAAATGACCGTGAATTTAACGGTAAAAGACTGTAAAAATGCTACAGTAAAAACCTGTTAAATGGTTAACAGTAAATTCCCCTACTACAGTGGTTCCCAAACTTTTTGCAGCGTGCACCCCTTTCTAGTGTTGGAGACATGTCAAGCACCCCCACCACCGTACTCCTGTTAAACACCACATTTTTTACTTGTATAAATACAAGTATTCACTGTATACAGGGCTTGACATGAACTC
>NW_015655579.1:12498-14781 GCF_001515625.1 Sinocyclocheilus rhinocerous | reverse complement strand
TTCATAAACTGTTCTTGGAGTTCTGAATCACTCATGGTGATGGGCCGAAACACAAACAGACAGAAAGACACACAACAAAGATGGACAGATACGACAGCTACAGATGTAAACAGAGAGAGAGAGAGAGAAAAGAGCGAGCGAGCTACAGAGAGACAAGTACAGGTTAACAAGACGGACGTGGCTCTTAAAAGTGTCTTTGTTTTGTGTGTGTGTGTGTGGAGGGGGGTAAAAATAAAGGAGAATTTCTACTTACCAAGTGGAAAATCGCAGTGGACCTTGGGATCGCGCCTTACAATGACGTCAGCGCCACTGATTAATTGATTTATTAATAAATAAATAAAAATAAAAACATCAATCAATCATTTAATCAATCAATACATAAATAGATAAATAAATAACAGGTTTGCGTTTTTTGACTCGCCATAAATAATTTATTGTAGCCTATTCTTTTTTATTACTATTTCTCGTAATCGCTGCGGTATGCTTCCCTAACACGTCAAATTTCAACGCAGCGGGCTCCGGTCAGAAGTCTGTGGGATTCTCTGCACGTTGAAAAATGACGCCCCAAAGGCGTTTCAGAGAATTTGGCAGTACATCCAACCGGCCTCACAACCGCAGACCACGTGTAACCACACCAGCCCAGGACCTCCACATCCAGCATCTTCACCTCCATGATCGTCTGAGACCAGCCACCCGGACAGCTGCTGCACCAATCAGTTTGCAGTTGGGGGAGGGGGCTGGTTCACTTACGTGAATTCATCCGCCGGATGTGAATTTGCATCCGCCAGCCGCGCGTTAAAGCAGAGCGGGATCAGTCTCCCGCACAGCGCTGCGCTTCCGCCACGATTTATAAGAGATAGCCTAAACAGCACAAATCGCTCGATCCATTCAGAAATGACACAGAATTGTGTTATACAGTTGTGTGATATGACAACATTAAAGGTTCTACCTGAATTTTAGAATTACAGTTTTAATAATATTTCAAGTGTAATTTATTAAGTGTAGATTTGTTGTATTTTTAATCCAATCTTTCTTTGTAAAAGGCATAAAGTTAATCATACTGATTTCAAAGTTAAGGATGCATTAGTTTATTAGAACCAAACAGTATTATAACATCTTAATTGATAATTCAATATATTTTATTTTTGATAAAACATCCCATGTTTCGGTCATGACTGCAAATTTTCGGTAGTGACAGTAATGTTTTGGTAGCAACCACATCACATTACAGAATTTTAACTCACATACTAAAACACTACTAAAACATACTAAAATACTAAACATTTGCATAACTGTACTAAAATATTGCTTATTTCCTCCAAATAAAGGATTATGTGTTCACTTTTGTCACTACCAAAACAATGATGACATGTTTCGGTTGTGACATTTTTACTTTTGAGCCCAACTCCAGGGCTGTACTGTACAGGTATATACATCATATATGTCGCACGTGCTACGAAAAACTGGTCTGTGCGATGAATAAATTTACCACTGTAGCACGCGTGCGATACAGTTTTGCATGTTCATAAAAACAGCCGCTTAAGTGTGTGAAGTGATTTCGTTGTGCTTGTTTGTGTGTGTGAGATTGATTATACTTGATAGGGTGTGCGATATTACGATTTTTGATCGTGGACGATTAAAATTTCTCCACGATCTGCTTTTGAAGAAATATAGTTGTATAATGCTACAGCGCACATTCTATCAGCTGCAGTTCTGGCGCCTCCCTCCGTCTCAATATAATGTACAACGCCACATGCATTCATATCAGTGTTAGCTCAGCGGTAGAGTTACTCTCATGGGACACAAATTTTTTTTTTTTACAAAATTAACCATTTAAATTAATTAAACAAATGAACTATGTGACATTATAATATAAAACCAATACTAAAATGTTAGGAAAAACATCCCTGCACAAAGCTCGGTTTTTGGAATTACCATTTTATGTGTTTTATAATCATTTTAAAACTTTTAATGTATGCAATAATAGAAATCCATTAAACGACAACACCATTTCATCTAAAGGCATCAAACCAACTGTAAAATATTCAGAATATTATTCCATATAATGCACAAGGCTTGTTTTTTCATATTATGCCTGTATTGTTTTTATATACATTACTGAATCCATATTTTTCATGTTTTATATACTGTACCCACTTAAAGTAATTAAACTCTGACCCCCGTTGAGATAAAGGTATCAAACCAACTGTAAATTATACCAGAATATTGTTCCCTATAATGCACAAGGCTTGGTTTTTCAGATTATGCCTTTATTGTTTTTAT
>NW_015655579.1:9927-12234 GCF_001515625.1 Sinocyclocheilus rhinocerous | reverse complement strand
CAGAATATTGTTCCCTATAATGCACAAGGCTTGGTTTTCCAGATTGTGCCTTTATTGTTTTTATATACAGTACTGAATCCATATTTTTCATATGTTTTATATACTGTACCCACTTAAATTAATTAAACTCTGACACCGTTTGAGATAAAGGTATTAAACCAACTGTAAAATATTCAGAATATTATTCCCTATAATGCACAAGGCTTGGTTTTTCAGATTATGCCTTTATTGTTTTTATATACGGTACCGAATCCATATTTGTCATGTTCTATATACTGTACGCACTTAAAACAATTAAACTCTGACCCCGTTTCAGATAAATGTATCAAACCAACTTTAAAATATTTAGAATAGTATTCCCTATAATGCACAAGGCTAGTTTTTTCAGATTATACCTTTATTGTTTTTATGAATCCATATTTTTCATGTTTTATATACTGTACCCACTTAAATTAATTAAACTCTGACACCATTTGAGATAAAGGTATCAAAATAACTGTACAATATTCAGAATAATATTCCCTATGATGCACAAGGCTTGTTTTTTTCTGATTATGCCTTTATTGTTTTTATATACAGTACTGAAACCATATTTTTCAAATGTTTTATATACTGTACCCACTTAAATTAATTAAACTCTGACACTATTTGAGATAAAGGTATCAAAATAACTGTACAATATTCAGAATAATATTCCCTATGATGCACAAGGCTTGTTTTTTTCTGATTATGCCTTTATTGTTTTTATATACAGTACTGAAACCATATTTTTCAAATGTTTTATATACTGTACCCACTTAAATTAATTAAACTCTGACCCCCTTCGAGATAAAGGTATCAAACCAACTGTAAAATATTCAGAATATTGTTCCCTATAATGCACAAGGCTTGGTCTTTCAGATTATGCCTTTATTGTTTTTATGAATCCATATTTTCATATGTTTTATATACTGTACCCACTTAAATTAATTAAACTCTGACACCGTTTGAGATAAAGGAATAAAAACAACTGTACAATATTCAGAATATTATTCCATATGACACACAAGGTTTGGTTTTTCAGATTATGCCTATATAGTTTTTATATACATTACTGAATCCATATTTTTCATGTTTTATATACTGTACCCACTTAAATTAATTAAACTCCAGATTATGCCTTTACTGTTTTTATATATAGTACTGAAACCATATATTTTTCATATGTTTTATATACTGTACCCGCTTAAATTAATTAAGCTCCGACACCGTTTGAGATAAAGGTATCAAACCAACTGTAAAATATTGAGAATATTATTCCCTATAATGCACAAAGCTTGGTTTTTCAGATTATGCCTTTTGTTGTTTTTATATACAGTACTGAATCCATCCATATTTTTGTATATGTTTAATATACTGTAACCACTTAAATTAATTAAACTCTGACACTGTTTGAGATAAAGGTATCAAATCAACTGTAAAATAATCAGAATACTGTTCCCTATAATTCACAAGGCTTGGTTTTTCAGATTATGCCTTTATTGTTTTTATGAATCCATATTTTTCATATGCTTTATATACTGTACCCACTTAAATTAATTAAACTCTGACACCGTTTGAGATAAAGGTATCAAACCAACTCTAAAAATCTCAAAATATTATTCCCTATAATGCACAGGGCTTGTTTTTTCATATTATGCCTGTATTGTTTTTATATACAGTACTGAATCAATATTTTTCATATGTTTTATATACTGTACCCACTAAAATTAATTAAACTCTGACACCGTTTGAGATAAAGGTATCAAACCAACTGTAAAATATTCAGAATATTATTCCCTATATTGTACAAGGCTTGGTTTTTCAGATTATGCCAGTAACCATTTTTACTGTATACTATTTTTTACAACACAGTAACCACAACATTTACTGTTATACACGCTGCAGTTACAGAATGTTGTTGTGTGCTGTTTGTTGTTGTCAATGTTTTTATTGTTCATCATGTGAGAAATTCTCTTTGTTCCTGTTTTGCAGGATTTCTCACAGATTACTAAATCCTTCTCCATCAGCTCTCCACAATATCAGCCCTTCCAAAAGCTTCCACATCTCTCTCTCTCTCTCATGTGGCACTTATGCTCTCAGTCCTTTACTGCCAACTTCCAGTCTTAGCATGTCTACTTATTTATATATATATATATATATATATATATATATATACAGTATATAGAGAGATATATTCTTGATGAAATTATAATTGTCTAAAAAAACGTCTCAGGTTACTTATGTAACCATGGTTCCCTGAGTAGGGAACGAGACACTGCGTCCTCT
>NW_015655579.1:2766-8421 GCF_001515625.1 Sinocyclocheilus rhinocerous | reverse complement strand
AATGACTCAGTGACCCAGTTACCAAATCACTGAATTAAATAAATTCATATTATCCCCTCTGTGGTCTATTTTGTAGCTGGGTCGCTACACTAAGGAGGGTTATCTTTTCCTGGGTCCTCTGGGAAGCACTGGCGAAGATACTCGGTGTGTGGTGGACGATAAAATCAGCAGCTACCCACAGCTCCTGAATTGTGAGAAAGTCTCTAGCGTACGGCAGAAAACTTGGCACTTTGCACAGGTGAATGGGTCATGTTTTATATAGAGCACTTTGTAAAAATTGTCCTTTTGCCTTTGATCACTAAAATTATTTTTTTTATTTTTGTTCCCTGAAGAATGAAGCAATCATCAACCGAGCTACAGGACGCTGTCTTGAGGTAGTGCCGGCTAATGTCTACTTCGGCTACACTCTGATCCTGCGTTCCTGCACTGGCCAGAAGTGGAACATCAAGAATTTGATGAAACAGGACTGAGGGCAGTGAGTCACCGACCTTAGAATGTCGGGAATCTCTACAGCCTTCATGGAACTTTAGAAAATGGATCCAGTTGTGTGGAACTCAAGGGGTGCTGATCATGTTTGCGTGTTTTGGGTTTTTGGTCTTACTACATTCCACATTACAAAAAATAAGACACTTGAAGCACCACTGCATACTGTAGGTTCCTCAGATTTCCACCTTCTGGAAAACCGTCTCAGGTTACTTGTGTAACCATGGTTCCCTGAGTAGGGAACGAGACACTGCGTCCTCTAGGGGTCGCTATGGGGAACGCCTCGTCGTGACCTGTGTCTGAAGCATACATTGAAAAAACACCAACTCGTTGGCCGGCGACAGCCATGACGTCACTACCGGTGCGACTATAGTATAAATAGGCGCCGGGAGCTACACATCATTCACTTCTTCGTCTGAAGCTTGCGTCCGCAGTATGGCAAGAAACCTAGAGGACGCAGTGTCTCGTTCCCTACTTAGGGAGCCATGGTTACATAAGTAACCTGAGACGTTCCCTTTCATGGGAACTTCGAACTGCGTCCTCTAGGGGTCGCTATGGGGAACGGTATACCCACGCCGCCATGCTGAGGGGAGTGCAAGCCGGAACCATGGCGAGCACTAAGTACCAACTCTACCATATTGCTATGGGAGTTGCCCCTGGGACGTTAGACGGATGCCAGTGACGTTATTCCCTACGGCCAAAGGCCTAGGCTACATACCCCAAAATACTTACCTGTTAGGGCCAGACTCCTGGGCCCGGGGTAGAGCTCAAGGCTTGGAATCAGGAATAGATTCCTTTAAGGGAATACGACCAAGAGCCTAGAATCATACTAGTCTTGGCCTGTCACTGCATTATTGTTCCCAATAATGCACAAGGCTTGTTTTTTCAGATTAAGCCTTTATTGTTTTTATATACAGTACTGTAACCACATTTTTAAATGTTTTATATACTGTACCAACTTAAATTAATTAAACTCTGTCACCGTTTGAGATAAAGCTATCAAAACAACTGTACAATATTCAGAATATTATTCCCTATGAAGCACAAGGCTTGGTCTTTCAGATTATGCCTTTATTGTTTTTATATACAGTACTGAAATCATATTTGTCATTTGTTTTATATACTGTACCCACTTAAAATAATTAAGCTCTGACACCGTTTGAGATAAAGGTATCATATCAAACCAACTGTAAAATATTCAGAATACTGTTCCCTATAATTCACAAGGCTTGGTTCTTCAGATTATGCCTTTATTGTTTTTATGAATGCATATTTTTCATACGTTTTATATACTGTACCCACTTAAATTAATTAAACTCTGACCCCCTTTGAGATAAAGGTATCAAACCAACTGTAAAAATATAGGTTTGGTTTTTCAGATTATGCCTGTATAGTTTTTATATACGGTACTAAAAAATATATATTTTTCATATGTTTTATATACTGTACCAACTTAAATTAATTGAACTCTGACACCGTTTGAGATAAAGGTATCAAAATAACTGTACAATATTCAGAATAATATTCCCTATGATGCACAAGGCTTGTTTTTTCATATTATGCCTGTATTGTTTTTATATACATTATTTTGCTGGGCTGATCCCAGCAGAGCACTGGCCCCTGAATCAGACAATGTTAAATAACATCATCCTCCAGCGGCTCACTCTCGTGCACAGCCGACGATCGCGAAAGGGAAACCCCTCTTCAAACTCATTGGCCAGATCCACCTGCGATCCCCACGAGCTCATTCCCTTCCGTGCCTCAGCAGCGGCGGGTCCTGAATCGCGGGAAGCAGATGGCTGCCCCTCTTTCCTCGAAAAGAGAGACAAACGAGAGCGGAGCTTTTCCCTTGGAAAAAATGCTCGCAGTGCACGCCGATTGCCCCCTCGGAGGCATCGCGTGCGTGCTCTTCGCCCAAACAAACAACACATAGATCGTGTGTGTCATCTGGTGTCAAATAGTGATGACACGGATGCACACACCTTCTAAATGCTCTGCTAGTGCTCGCCATAATGAATAGAGATAGCTCTTACTTTTTCCTTGGAAATGCACGCTTCAAACAGAACAGTCAATGAAGACGAAGAAGAGAATGATGTATGCTCCCGGCGCCTATTTATACTATAGTCTCACCGGTAGTAATGTCATGGCTGTCGCTGGCCAACAAGTTGGTGTTTTTTCAATGTATGCTTCAGACACGGGTCATGACGAGGCGATCCCCATAGCGACCCCTAGAGGACGCAGTTCGAAGTTCCCATGAAAGGGAATTATAATTGTTAACCATTTTAATTGGTCCTGCATTTAGTCACAATAGAAGCAAAGAATGATTACAGGAAAATAATAATCGTAAAATATTGAAATATTGTTCTTAATAATTTTTTGCCTATTTGTTTGTTAAAGGGAAGAAAATAATATATTTTCAACTGGAGCCTCGAAACTCCTGGTTTGTAAAATATTATTTGGCATCTCATGACATTTTTTGTAAACAAATTATTTTTATTTTTGAATATTAGACAATGTTTTTTAAAGGGCTTTTATATCGCATATTTCTTAGTTACATATTTGTTTCCATGTACCCATTAATTACAACAAACTGGAAAGAGAGTGCTGTTCTGGGCACTATGTTTGTCTTGGAAAAGTCTGACATATCAATAAACATTGGGAAATTTGTAAGGTTTTTTTATTTTTTTATTATTCTTTTTTTGTAAATATTCCTGTAGTTCAGCTGGCAAAGCTAAGAATGGCAAGTTTGTAGGGTCCATTTCCAGGAAACATAAAAGTGATTAATTGTATACTTTTAATATACTATAAATACACTGTAAATGTTACAGAAGCAAAATTGAGTAGTAGAAAAATATTGCATGTTTGAATAATTATCAGAGGTGTTTTTTTTTTGTAGGCAAATTAAAAATTTTGACATTTATTATTTATTTTTCACACAGTATATGCACACTTTTGAGTTTAAATATTGTACATTAATTAATATTAGTGTAAACAATGTATATGATGGGAACCATTATGCCCTTGTTTGAAAAACAAAAACTGTAATCAACAAATCTATTGCTGCATCAGGTTAACCACACGATGCAATCTGTTGTTGCAGTTTTATATTGAGTGGAGACAAATAAATCTTTAACTGATTATCTGTCCATTCACCACAAGAACCCGGAAGGTCCTGTCATAGATGACCATATATGGACAAGTAAGTGTGAGGCCTCTGCTCAACTGGGTTGCCATTGGCTTTGAAGTTCTCTAGGCACTCGCAGACCTCGCAGTGATTGGACTATCTTTTAACTCAAATTAAAAAACGCTTAACGTTGCAAAGTACGCTTTGCTGTTATTATTACGTCAGTAATACCTTTAGTTAACAATAAAGTGTTGCTATGTCGTGAGAAATTACCACTTTCCAGAGATCGTAACCCTAACCCTGAGCATAACTTCATTAAACTACAAATACCAGCACTGCGTTCTATCGATAGAATGGGAGAGGCTTATGGGTAATGTAGTTTAAAATGTTTAATAATAAAATGGTAAAAAATAAAATCTTTTTTGAACAAAGGTATATCTAAACATGTTTATTGAGCAAACATCTATGACATATGTAAGAGGCAGGCTGAAATTTGGTATTTTACTTAGAGCACTTTTTTAAACACCTTTATACCACCTTTCCATAAATGTTTGAAAACTCCAACATTATTTAATTAATATAGCATAAGTAGTTGTCCTGCCAAATTTCTCTTTAAAACTATAATCAGACTTTGATTTACAGACAATGTTCAATTTTTTTTGCTCTTCCAGGGGACTCTACTGGGCCCCTGGGGATGGAAGGGCTGTAAAACATACACAGATCTATTCTCATCAAACTGTGCTGAGTCACATTGCTGACAACAACTTGGCAAAAGCCACACAATTCATGCAGTGCAAAGAGTCATAATATAAAAGACCTAATTTGTATCTCTGTATCAAAAATGTATAATCTTTGTCATCTTCAGGTGCTAAACATCAGTAATGTGCATGCTCATCTTGCTTATAATACAGTACAGGATTCATGTTGATCTTTCCCTGGTGCATCACCCTCAGTTGTGCATGTAGTGCCTGGAGTAATATAGTCCATGCAGTCTCTTCTAATGAAACTTTCAGCCTTTATGTAACTGAATGTCTTTAATATGACTAAATGTTCATGTCTTTATTAAAACACTCATTGTAATTGTGTGTATTGTTTACAAAATTAAATGGTGTATTTTCCAAACACCATCCCTAATACAGAATATTCACCATATTTTATTTTCCAACACCATGTACAATACTTTACTGGAGGATACATCATAAAGACAGCTAAAGTAGCATATAAAGAAAAATCATATTAAAAAATAAAAATAAAAATGGGTTATGTTAAAACCATGTTATTGTAGCGTCTGGACCAATCAAACACACAATTCTTCATTTGATTTAACAAATCAGTTATTCATTAGATTAACAAATCATCACAGACCCCTCACCCAATAAACTGGGTGCCAGGATGTCTGCGAACAACACCAGGTCCCTGGTCACCATGGCAACCAATGCTGATATCACTGGTTTTATGGCCCAAAGGAATGCGGGTAGAGAAAATCACTACCAGGTGTTTATGTAGTTAATAAAGTCTTACTTGTATCACACTTGAGGTTGTTCATTGTTTGCTCATAACCGAAGTCTCTTAATCATGCAGATTTATGCTACAAGCTCTTTGTAGAATTGTACAGTAAGAAAGTTACTTACCTTAACCAGGAAATTAACGTTCTTAGAATTGACAGACAGTTGACCCTGAGAGGTCAAGTAAATACTTACAGCGGATCTAAATATTTATAATTAATTATAACTAGTTATGATTAATTATTCATATTTCCCCGTGAGCTGATTCACCACCCAAATGCATGTATGGTGAAATGTCTTGAGCACCAAAGAATCATGTTCAGTTTCCTTCTCATCATCAGAGCTCTCCTGGGGCCTCATTTATAAAATGTGCGTACGCACAGATTTGATCTTAGAGTGTGCGTACGCTAAAATCCACGGCAACGTTCATATTTATAAAAACAGTCTTTGATGTGGAAAAATACTTACCGCCACGTCAGGGTCTGAGCAGGCATACGCACTTTTCCTTGTGGCAAAGTCAGAGTACTGCAGCTATTTGAACAT
>NW_015655579.1:2376-2741 GCF_001515625.1 Sinocyclocheilus rhinocerous | reverse complement strand
CGGAGTACTGCAGCTATTGATGGAAGCCCGTTTCCGCCACTGAATTAAAAAATAAAAAAGGTTATTGCGACTTTTTATCTCACAATTCTGACTTTATAACTCGCAATTTCGAGTTTGTATCACGCAATTCTGAGAAAAAAAAGTCAGAATTGCGAGATGTAAACTCGCAGTCGTGAGAAAAAAAAGTCAGAATTGTGAGAGAGAAAAAAATCGCAATTCTGAGAAATAAAGTCAGAATTGCCTGATATAAACTCGCAATTGCGAGAAAAAAAGTCAGAATTGCGGGATATAAACTCGCAATTGCGAAAAAAAAAGTCCGAATTGCAAGATATAAACTCGCAATTGCGAGAAAAAAAGTCAGAATT
>NW_015655579.1:2073-2366 GCF_001515625.1 Sinocyclocheilus rhinocerous | reverse complement strand
AACTCTCAATTGCGAGTTTATATCTCACAATTCTGAGAAAAAAAGTCATAATTGCGAGAAAAAAAGTCAGAATTCTGACTTTATAACTCGCAATTGCGACTTTTTATCTCACAATTCTGACTTTTTTTCTCACAATTGCGAGTTTACATCACAAATTGCGACACTCTCGCAAAGCACTATAGGAAACCACAAGATGTGATTCTTACAGAACACAGTAGTTCCTTACAGTATATACAGTATATATATATATATACAGTATCTCACAGAAGTGAGTACACCCCTCACATTTTTGT
>NW_015655579.1:1183-2063 GCF_001515625.1 Sinocyclocheilus rhinocerous | reverse complement strand
ATTTCAGAAGTGAGGGGGACATATATATATATATATATAAACATTACAATATAACATTTCTGTAATCTATATAACCTACCATCCATCAGTTTTTGAACAGTAAGATTTTTAATGTTTTATAAAGAAGTCTCTTCTGCTCACCAAGCCTGCATTTATTTGATTCAAAGTACAGCATAAGCAGTAATGTTGTGAACAATTTTTAATATTTAAAATATTTATATATATATATACACAGATTGCTGTTTTATATATATATATATATACACAGATTGCTGTGATCAAAGCTGAATTTTCAGCATCATTACTCCAGTCTTCAGTGTCACATCCTTCAGAAATCCTTATAATATGCTTATTTGCTGCTCAAGAAACCTTTTTTAATTATTATTATCAATATTTAAAACAGTTGAGTAAATGTTTTCAGGATTCTTTGATGAATAGAAGGATCCAAAGAACAGCGTACATTTTTTTCAGGATTCTTTGATGAATAGAAGGATCCAAAGATCAGCATTTATGTGAAATAAAAAGCTTTTGTAACATTATACACTATACTATTCAAAAGCTTAGTCAGTATAATTTTTATTTTTTTGGAGAAGAAATGATAGAAATTAACATTTTTATTTAGCAAGGATGCTTTAAATTGATCAAAAGTGATGATAAAGACATTTATAATGTTACAAAATATTTCTATTTCAGATAAATGCTGTTCTTCTGAACTTTCTATTCATCAAAGAAACCTGAAAAAATTCTACTCGGCTGTTTTCAACATCATCATAATAATAATAAATGTTTTTTGAGCAGCAAATCAGAAAATAAGAATGATTTCTGAAGGATCATGTGACACTGAAGACTGGAGTAATGACGCTGAAAATTCAGCTTTGAA
>NW_015655579.1:0-803 GCF_001515625.1 Sinocyclocheilus rhinocerous | reverse complement strand
TTGACTGGTAGTGTATAGTCAACTTAAATTTTTCTCTCATTTCTATCTTTTAATTGGCTTAGAAATCAGATAACTGCTGGACAGTGACCAATAATAATGATTTGTTTATATACTACAAACACTTTTTTTATCACATAAGGAATAATAGTTTCTATACTGTAATAAATGCTATGTCAATTAGCACTGCATTGTTCATATACTTTATTTATTACCTGGAGATGACTTGACAAACACAAATAAACCATATATTGTCGCAATCGTATGTTTAATGAAGACATTCAACAAAAATAAAATGGCGGCGCGCGCGGACGTAGCGGCTTTGCTCTCCCAGTGTTTTTTGTTTGTTTTGTTTGTTATGTGTGCCTGTCTGTCGAGCAGCAACTCTACATATAATCGAGATGTCCTGTTAAAGATCGGAGCGTCGTGCTCCGAGCCAGACTCGATCCGGAATCATTATTATAACAACGTACAATTCCCGGAAGAGATCGTTCGTCCAGCGGGATCTCCATGGATCATCATACCGATCGGTAAACGCAGGAGGCGGCGCAGGGAACGCAGGCAAAAGCGGGGCTGCCGGGCTGGCTTATCATATCGACGAAAAAAACAATTAAAGACTGCTCGGTCATAATCATATCTGAGACCTGGCTCCACTCGGAATTTCGGACGAAGCTATCGCGCTAGCAGGCCGCACAGCGCACCGGGCTGACAGAAACAGCGTCTCCGGTAAGAGCAAAGGCGGGGGGCTGATTATTTACTCGAATGATAAGTGGTGTACAAACGCCACCGTCACGGACAAACACTGT
>NW_015655578.1:1379-1616 GCF_001515625.1 Sinocyclocheilus rhinocerous | reverse complement strand
AGGAAGTGTCCCTTATTATTTGATGCTTCAGCAAAATCATTCAATTGCTCTAAAGATTTTTCTTGTTACAACAAACAATATATAAAGCATGTGAGCAAAATGTGAAGCTGTATAACTGTCAGCATTATTATTGAGGAATAAAGACCAACCTGTTAGTTCTTCAGTATCTTGAGTGTGTTTGATTCTGCAGGGTTCTGGATCTCTCATCTTCTCTCTGTCCTCTTTAATCAACTCAGA
>NW_015655578.1:0-1288 GCF_001515625.1 Sinocyclocheilus rhinocerous | reverse complement strand
AACTGATGGAGATATTTACTGCTGAATTGCTGAATGTCTGATTGCTGTGAGGGGCTTCACTGAACATGAATTTCTGTGTGGAAAAGCAGATTAGCCAAAATAAACAATAATTATTCGCTTAAGTCATGATGTAAGGCAGTGGTTTTTGGGCCAATATAGTAATATAATATCGTAATATAATGATTCCCAAAGATACAACTCTAAATGCTGTCTAAGAATTAGCCTTCATAACTTTTAAAATGCAAAAATAATTTAAAAACACACAAGTTTGTAGTAGGTTCCTAGTGACAAGAATGACTTACTAAAAAAAAAAAAGATTATAATTCATTAAAATATGTTCCCGTACTGAAGTTTGTAGTACATTCCCAGATTGACTTAATGCAGGCGGTATTTTGCCAACACCTCTCTTCATATGTACACAGTACACAAATGCAATGTTAAAACACTCTACCTCAATTACCTCTCTTTATACAAGTACAGAACTCAGACAAAAATACATAAATGCTGTAATTCACCAAAAGTACAGTACTCAGACAAAAATACATAAATGCTGTAATTCACCAAAAGATTTTTTATTTTTTCAGATTCCAAAGTTGTAGCTCACACATTCAGTGAGTCAGTCTGGCCGCTAGCGTTTACTACAACATTAGGCGCTTTCACGCCGCGTAGTTCTAGGAGCTAGCCAGCAGGGTCGTTCTTAGAGAACCAGTTAGCTAGAAAGTCCATCTCGCAACAGTATATGTTACAAAACAGCGCTGTACTCGATGGAAAATAATAATAATAATGTCGACTTGGTCTTCTCAGACGAGCTCTAACTGCTCATAGCCTTTCCTCTGTTAGAGGAATGCTGACAGAAGATCACAGAGAAAATACTGAAGGCCAACGCCTGTGCAAATACAACACACACAGAGAAAATACTGAAGGCCAACACCTGTGCAAATACAACACATGGAAAATACAGAAAATAAAAATATAGAAATGTCCATCACACTACAATAGGCTACTAATTTATCGCTGGAAATGACATCAAAAGTGGAAAACGTTGGTCAAAAACCTACACTGTGATTGCATCTGCAACGCTTTTTGAGTTGCAAAAGGAGAGATTTGCACTTTTAACAGCCTGCATTGCAACACAAAATATACACAGCAGCTTCTCTAATTCTCTAACGTTCTGCTTATCACAGCAGAAAGACCTGTTTCCTTTTCGGCTCACAGGATGTAGAAAGACTATTCTCAATTACATACGGCGCTGAGGCCTTTCTGAGTTTAAGACCTCAACAGTTTCTGA
>NW_015655577.1:44092-66866 GCF_001515625.1 Sinocyclocheilus rhinocerous | reverse complement strand
ATATCTGTCCACGATGAACAACAATAATTTTTTTTTGTGGAACAATGGGTTCTGGGTTCAGAGGCAAAGTGTCACCTAAGTTTTGTTCATCTATTCCAGTGATGTCACCAGTGAATACAGTCACTACATCGCTTGTATCCGAGTAATCTGGTATGTTTATTGAAGAACTTTGAAAAGGAACATTCAGATCATCATCTGCAACATTCAGATCCGCGGTGGAATGCAAGGGAGATACAGCATCATTGCCTGGACTTTCCACAAAAATGACATCCGTGTCTGAAGCTTGAAAGAAGTCAGCTGCGTGGGTGAAAATTACATGTAAACAATTTTAAGGCTATTTTGGCTATGCTCATCTCTGGTCTGGTTACTGGTATATAGCCAATATAGCCAACTGCTTCATAGCCGGACTATATCGGGTCTATACTTAACCGAGACATTGAAATGACGGCTATTGCTTGCTGGGAAATCAGCCTGGAAATGCTAACAAAGATCCGTAATTTTTTTTACAATTGAAAGGTACTCTGTTATTTCATCAGCCAGTCATGGAATTCTGGTGGTTGATGGGCTTCTGGCAACATTAAATCCTCCTTCAAATAGATTTGAGTGCAGAGGTTTGAGCGTGCACATCCGAGTGAGAGCGCGTCTTGTTTTGTGCATTTGTTAGATGTGTTTTGTCCACATTTCATATGTTGTATAATTATATCACTAGGTAACAAAGATACATTAACAAAAAAAAATCTTTTAGAAGGGCCTCACTGATTAATTTTGCCTGGGGCCCCCACTTCATGTAGGTACGCCTCTGGGTGTTAGTACTCACCATATTCAGTCATTTCCTGCCCAAAATCCCAGAGATGATGGCACAGCTGATTTGCTCATTCTAGGAGCTATAAACAGATGTATATGTGAAAAATGATAACTGCTGACTTGCAGTAACTATAACTACTGTCTTTTGAGAGATCAACATCAATGCTGATTTAAAGTTGCTAACGAGTAATGCTAACACATTACTGCATTGCTTGAATACAGACATACCAATGGAAATGTGCAACTTTTCAGATCTCTGTCTTTCTGTTTGGACACAAGAAGGCCATGTTCATTCCTCATTCATCAGGACTGGTTTGACCAGCTTGCTGTGACTGATTTTCTTTGCCTTTTTGGTCTTCAGCTGTAAAATAAGAAAATATCTATTGACCCCATGTTTAATTGCTTTGGTCTTTCCTTTCTGCTGAAACAAAGAGAAATATATACATGTTGAGACAGTGTGTTATAAATTATTTGTGACCAAAATATTTGAGAGGAAGGACTATAAGGAAAGATATTATCAACACATAATATAAGGATGCGTTCATTAAAGGGGTCATATGATGCTTTTTTAAAGATCTTTATTTTGTGTATTTGGTGTAACAGAATATGTTGACATGCTTTAATGTTCAAAAAACACATTATTTTTCGAATACTGTACATTATTGTAGGTCCTCTATGCCCCGCCTCTCTCAAACGCTTCGTTTTCTACAAAGTCCCTCCTTCCGACAAGCACAGTCTGCTCTGATACTCGTCTCGTCGGAAATGTAACGCCCCTTACCATAATCGCAAGCTTCATCTTTCAAAATAACTGTAAAGACAGTAAATAATGTCATCAGTTTTGCCATCAGTTCAAGCCCGAGTGATGAAGCTGGTATGTGTTTGCAGTACACAAGCCACGGTTAAGACAGCTGACTCTGTGATGTGACCCTGTCTCTCTCTCTCTCTCTCACTCTCTCTCACATGTTAGAACGAGCCGTTTTAGGGGGGCGTGGCAGAGTCTTAACTTTGATAAAGAATATCTCTTTGGTTTTGAGACTTTAGTCTTTGCAACTTCAGGGATCTTATCTATGCACAATCAGCTTGTAACACTCCAAAGAGAAATGAAAACTTGAAATCGCATCATATGACCCCTTTAAAGCAAACTAATATGAAAACATAAGAACTAATATGTACAGGCAAGCAGGTGAGCCCAAAATAAATGCAACACGCACAGTTTCGTGTTCGTTTTCCCATATAGAATAAACTGTCTACAGCTCTTTTATATCATTGTCTTTGTCCATTAAGCTACATTATGTGTTTTATTTATAATGATTTTCTATAGGAGGAAAATATTTAACGTGCAATTTAAATCATTGCCTGCTTGCCTGTATGGAGTTGATCCTTTTAAAATCAATTAATGCATTTCAAAATGCACGTTCATATTTGATGGTCTGTATATACTTTGAGTCAACAACAAGACATATAGGTTACTGATTTGTCTTTATAATCTTAGTCCGTTATTATGCCACATTAAGCGTTTTGCTGTATAGGAGGACAAGTGGAAGTTTGCGCATTGTGTTCAAAGCCATCTGTTTGCCTTGTAGTACATTAAATAATAACAATATAGAATTTGATCTTTTAATTGAACTTAATGTATCTTAATACATTACGCCATATTAAGTGTTTATGTTTTTCTACAGGAGGAAAATGCTTAACGCGAGATTCTGCTGTTCTGGTCACGGATTTGCGGGTATTGTCTTTTTCTTGCAGGACCCTGTATAGTGCAAGTGGCAAGTGACATTGTAATTTAGTTTCTTTTTTCTTGTCTTCACCACCTGGCTACTGTTGTAAAATGTTGAGAGATTCAAACAAAAAGTAATCAATAAGTAGAACAAAATAAAAAAAAGAAAAGACTGCAAGTGACGTCGCTAGCGGAAGCGCAAGTGTCTGAGAGTGCAAGTCTGAGAATGCAAGTCTGAGAGTTGCAAGTGCAAGGCTGCAGCCAGACCCTTCTCAGAACTGCGGTCCTGAAACTGCAGCCTCCGGTTGTGCAGGAACACCCTTCTCGTGCAGTTGGGGAATTGGGGAAACGATCGCCCCTGCTGGTACTCCAGTGGTAACTTCACTTTCATACATGCGTGCGGTGACAGCCTTCTCAGCCTACCAGCAGGCCCCTTCTGGCCCATATCTATGAGCTGATAACCACTGATAACGCCCATTCAATCGACTTATAACATTAATGTAATTGTTACTAGTAAGAAAGCCATTTTAGATATCAGAAATTACTCTACTAATTATTGATATCAGAAATAAATTTTCAGATATCAAAAATAACGAATGTATATGGCAAGCCGTTTTGACTTTTATTTCTTCACAGGATATGAATTCTTGATATCAACAATTCAATTTTAACTAGTTAAAATTCTAATTCTTGATATCAGGGATTTGATTTCTGCTGGTAACAATCGCTATTTTTGATATCAGGAATATCAAATGCATTTCCACTAGTAATTTTTGGTATCAGGAGTATCAAATGCATTTCCACTAGTAACAATGTTAATTCTTGATATCAACAATTAAATTTTCACTAGTTAAAATGCTAATTATTGATATCAGGAATTAAATTTCAACTAGTAAAAAAATAATTCTTAATATATGTAATTGTATTGTCACTAGTTAGGCTGCCATTCAAATTTAATTGTTGATATCAAGAATTTATTTCTTAATAGTTGAAATTACAATTCACATATCAGAAATACAATTCTTAATAGTAAAAACCTTTTTTTTTATATCAGTTATCACATGGTTTCTAGTACAGATGTCTATTCTGATATCAACAATTGAATTGCTATTAGTAAAATATTTCATTTTTGATATCAATAATTAAATTGTCACTAGTGACAATGTTAATTTCTGATATCATGAATGTGATTGTTACTAGTAACAAAGGCCATTTTAGATATCAGAAATAACTCTCCTAATTGTTGATATCAGAAATACACACTTTCATATATCAGAAATAACAAATGTAACGTAATATAATTACAGATATCAAGAATTTCATCTAGTGACATTTCATCATTTCATAACATTTCATCTAGTGACAATGAATTCTTGATATCTAGAATTCACATTTTTTCTAGTAAAAATTTATTTATTGATATCAAAAATTATATTTCTACTAGTAAGAAATACAAAGCTGATATGTGCATTTAGAATTGTAACTAGTAAGAAATAATTTTTTGAAATCTAAGCGTCACGACTTTTAATTTGGCTAGCGAAAAGTGCGAGCACTCGCGTCCCATTCACCGCACGACCCTGAGTGTCTCTGTGAGCAAGTGCACAGACAGTACAAACCAGCAGGGGGCAGTACCGTCTTCTTTCTCGTTTTATTGTGAACACAGAATCAAGTTTTCCACAGGCAAGGCCATATCGCCAAGTCACTCCCCTACACATCTCTCTCCATGACGGTGACAGCCACACGTTTACATAACCCACCTGAACTAACTTGAACATAAACACGCATTACATTGCAAATGCAACCCAACCATCTCGCTTAAATATCAACTCTAAAACAAATACCGCATTATGCACCAGGCTGCTAGCGCTGACTGCCGGGTCATTACAATATGTTAGAGCTTGTATGCCCAGTGTGTGTATTTTAGTGTTTTTAAGCAATATGCACTCCGTTTCCAGCGAGAGTTAAATCATGCATGCAGAATAATTAATAAAGCTTGCACTTAATGAAAGTGTTTCATGCATTTGAAACGAGTTCTTATATGCAATGCACATAGACAGGTCTAACATGTTAGAGATGTTAAACATAACAATATTATATTAGCTCTAATATTTTAGCACCTATCTAAGCACAGACATTTTAAGTTTGTGTATAAAGGCAATATCTTGCATGCATTATGGCTTCTTTCCCAGCGAGAGTTAGTTGAAACCCAATATAAGTTTCAGTAAATGCTTGCACTTACTGAAAACGCTTCATGCATTTCAAACTAGTTCTTATGTGCAATGCACAAAGACAGTTCTAAACAATTAGAGGTTGTATGCATAACAAGTATATCTATGCTCAGCATGAGTAAGTTATATACTAAGCGATACTAAGCAAAATGTTTATTTACTTGCATATGCTGTAAAACGCCGTTTCCAGCTAGAGTTTAGAGCATGCATGCATTATAAGTATATCTTTCTTACTGAAAGTGTTTAATGCTTTTGAAACAAGTTCTTGTATGAAACATGAGACAGTTCTAATGTGTTAGAGATGATGCATGTAGTAGGAAATGCTTGCACTAATAAAAACTGTTTCATGCATTTGAAACGAGTTCTCATATGCCTACAACTTCTTTTCCATCGAGAGTTAGATGCATGCAGAATGGAATTGAAGCTTGCAACTAACTGAAAGTGTTTAATGCTTTTGAAACAAGTTCATATATGCAATGCATTTAGACAGTTCTAATGAGTTTCAGATTTTATGCAAAACAAGATTATGTTAGAGCATCTAAGCACAATTATACGTTAGTGTATCTAGACAATACCATGCATGCATATGCTGTAAAGCTTCTTTCCCAGCGAGCGGTAGTTCATGCATACAGTATAACGGCTAATACTTGCACGTACTGAAAATGTTTCATGCATTTGAAAAGAGTTCTTGTATGCAATGCACAAAGCATTTTCTAAAGAGTTAGAGGTTTTATGCATAACACAAATGTGTTAGAGCTTATATGCACAGCAAGTGTAAGTTAGTGTATCTAAGCAATACCGTGCATAATGTCTTTTACATGCATATGTTGTAAAACGCCGTTTCCAGCGAGAGTTAAATCATGCAGTCAATATAGGAAGAAAAGCTTGCATTAATAAAAAACAATTCATGCATTTGAAACGACTTCTTATTTGCAATGCATATAGACACTTTCGGTGGTTCTGAGAAGATGTGAGCTCCAATGCTCCAGGACATCCTAAGTTTTTGTGCCAGGCCTTTCGGCCTTGTCTTCTCCATTCAACAAGATTCTCTGACTCAAACTGGTTCTTTTTCATCAGCTTATTTCCCAGCAACAGAAAAGCTTGCACTAGCTGAAATTGTTTCATGCATTTGAAACGACTTCTTATTTGCAATGCATATAGACAATTTCCGAGCAAAACTATGCATGCATATGCGTAATGCTTCTTTCCCAGCGACAGCTAGTTCATGCATGCAGAATAACAACTAATAGTTGCACTTACTGAACATGCTTTATGCATTTGAAATGAGTTCTTATATGCAATGCAGACAGACAGTTCTAATGGTTTAGAGATTTTATGCATAAGATTATGTTACTGCATCTAAACACAACAATTATAAGTTAGTTTATCTAGGCAATACCATGCAAGCATATGGTGTAAAACTTCTTTCCCATTGAGAGTTAGTTGATGCATGTAGTACTGGAAGAAAATCTTGCACTAATAAAAACTGTTTCATGCATTTGAAACAAGTTCTCATATGCGT
Source organism: Sinocyclocheilus rhinocerous (assembly GCF_001515625.1). Classification (NCBI taxonomy): domain Eukaryota; kingdom Metazoa; phylum Chordata; class Actinopteri; order Cypriniformes; family Cyprinidae; genus Sinocyclocheilus; species Sinocyclocheilus rhinocerous. The sequence goes on along the minus strand of NW_015655577.1, from coordinate 60,592 downwards.
AAAACTTCTTTTCCATCTTGAGTTAGATGATGCATGTAGTATAGGAAGAAAAGCTTGCACTAATAAAAAGCGTTTCATTCTTTTGAAACAAGTTCTCATATGCAATGCCCATAGACAGTTCTAATGTTTTAGAGATTTTATGCATAACAAGATGTTAGAGCCTGCATGCCCAGCCTGTGTATGTTAGTGTTCATAAGCAAAAAATGCATGCATATGCATGAAACGCAATAATGAAACGAAACATGGAAAAGCTTTTCCAGCGAGAGTTAATTCATGCATGCGGAATACCGTATAAGTAATAAAGATTACACTTACAGAAAGTATTTCATGCTTTTGGAACTAGTTCTTATATGCAATGCACATAGACAGCTCTAATGTGTTAATGATTTTATACATAAGATTATGGTAGAGCATCTAAACACAGCAATTATAAGTTCTAAGCAATACCATGCATTCATGCCTATGCTGTAAAACTTCTTTCCCAGCGAGAGTTTATGCATGCAATAAAGGAAATAAATGTGGCACTAACTGAAAATGCTTCATGCATAAGAACGACTTCTTATTTGCAATGCATATAGAAAGTTTATGAGCAATTCCATGCATTCATATGCTGTCACGCTTCTTTCCCAGCAAGAGATAGTTCAAGTATGCAGTATAATGACAATGCTTGGACTTACTGAAAAGGTTTCTTGCATTTGAAAAGATTTCTAATATGCAATTCACAAAGACAGCTCTAAAAATTTAGAGATTTTATGCATAACAAAAATAAGTTTTATGCACAGCAAGTGTTTATTAGTGTTCCTTAGTAATACAAGCATGTATATGCTGTAAAAGGCCAGAGTTTAACCATGCATGCAGTATTAGTAATAAAGCTTGCACTAACTGAAAATGTTTCATGCATTTGAAACAACTTCTTATTTGCAATGCATATAGACAGTTTCTGTGCAATACCATGCATGCATATTGCTGTAAAAGATTATTTCCCAGCAAGGGATGGTTCATGCTTTCAGTAGAACAACTAATGCGTGCACTTACTTAAAATGTTTCTTGCAGTTGAAACGAGTTCTCATATGCAGTGCACAAAGACAGATCTAAACAGTTAGAGGTTTCATGCACAGCAAGTGTTTATTAAGTGTTCATAAGCAATACCATGCATGAAAAGCCGTTTCCAGCGAGAGTTAATTTCGTGGAAATTCCCTAAACTAATCTGACTTCACCACTGACAATTTGAATAACCTTCAGTTATTCATGTAATATAATACAATACTACAGACTACAGACTAAAGTACTACAGTACCTTCGGGGTAATTCCCGTCCTGAATATAATATAATATAATACTACAGTATCTCGAGGTATTTCCCATCTCGAATACATCTAATACAGTTCCAATACTTCGAGATAATTCCCCTACCGAAGTATGGTGACGGCGTCCCTCAAACCAGACATGAGCACCAGGACTATAGCATCTATATACACTCTCACTGCCCTTCTCAGGTGTACGCTGGTCTAACACAGGATTATTAATACTATTAATAAGCACATGAAGCAGCCAAAAGGATACATATTCTTGATCTTAGCCTTCTTAATCTGCACATTCTGTTTTTGTGACATTGTAAATACCTTTGATCCCTTCTGAGGCCATTATACAAAACATTTCCATCACATTCCCACCTCTGATCGTTTTAAAACGATCACATTCCCAGATATGGTTCCATTATTGCATTCAACTTCCCTTACTTACAGTTTCTTCTAAAACTCTCTTCATCTTCAATTCTCCAATTCTCTCTGCTCTCCAGGTATCAAAGACATTTTCCGCCAACTTAATCATTTGTACATACTGTCCTTGTCGTTGTCCTAACACTTCTTGAATTAACTTTTTCATTAATGCATGAATACATTTAGAAGTATATAGAATCACAAACCCTGAAATACGTAAGATATATATAAGTGAAATAAGCTAAATACGTATATTAGACATAAAAAAACCTATTTATTGGTCCCAAAAATGTACCAAAAGTGTTATGAAAGAAATCAGAAATTAACTTTTGGTTCCCTGTATTTTTCATGTTCATCATTCCATAGCTTGTCCTGCACCATTGTCATGTCTGTTAGTACTCTGAAAATATTTCCTCCATCTGTATCATATGTTGGAATGAAAGTGCAGTATTCCTTTGCAATATTTACACATACACCTCCTCTGACGCTAACATTGTGCCATCCTGTTTTCCAGAGTCATTTGTCGAATGTTTCCCATTTCTGTTGTTAACAATGTTAAAGCTATATTGGTGTCATTAGCAAAACGATATAACTCATAATGGACTTATCCAATTCATTGAATCCGTGAATGCATTGTGAATCAAAAAGGCTTTCCAAAATTGAGCAGTTCGGCCAATTACTCTGGGTCTCTTTTCGGGCTTTCATGGCCATCAAGATTATTGGGCGGGCTTGGGCCCATGCCATTCCTGTTTCTGCCATGATTTTACACAATTTGGTTTTCACAGTCTGATTTGCCCTTTCCACTGCGCCTTCCACGTTTGCAAATTATGTGATGATTTTATTTACAAAATCAAACGAAGAGAAGTTAAATGAGCCGTTCGTGACTGCATCAGCATAGCGTGCACTGCAGGTTGAACGAACACAATTAAAGGAAGAAATGTCTTCAAATTTGCGCACACAAAAACAGCTTCAACAGTGATCGCTACTGAACGGAGGCACTGTGGTTTTCCATGTACAACAGTGTCTAATCGTTTGGAGTAATACGCGATCGGGTCGGTGACGATTTCCATGGGTTTGTGTTAGAACTGCTGGTGTAGACCCCAATTTATTTTTCAAAATGAAGAGCTCAAAAAGTCTAGAATAGTCAGGTTAGATAGTTAGCTGATATTTGTAGAGCATTTGTAATTTTGCATAGTCTTGGTTCCATGGCCTGAAGATCTCTGAAGATGTCTTGAAGGGAAAAGATACAGCAAACATTTCTTTGATTTTTTTTAATGCAATTTTAATTTCAATTTGTTTACTTCATCCTGCAGCAATGGCATCATCATTCTCTGTGTCACTGTCATCAGGTCTAATCTTTTCATCATCATGTATTGGGGCAGAAGGGATGTATCATATGTTGGAATGAAAGTGCAGTATTCCTTTGCAATATTTACACATACACCTCCTCTGACGCTAACATTGTGCCATCCTGTTTTCCAGAGTCATTTGTCGAATGTTTCCCATTTCTGTTGTTAACAATGTTAAAGCTATATTGGTGTCATTAGCAAAACGATATAACTCATAATGGACTTATCCAATTCATTGAATCCGTGAATGCATTGTGAATCAAAAAGGCTTTCCAAAATTGAGCAGTTCGGCCAATTACTCTGGGTCTCTTTTCGGGCTTTCATGGCCATCAAGATTATTGGGCGGGCTTGGGCCCATGCCATTCCTGTTTCTGCCATGATTTTACACAATTTGGTTTTCACAGTCTGATTTGCCCTTTCCACTGCGCCTTCCACGTTTGCAAATTATGTGATGATTTTATTTACAAAATCAAACGAAGAGAAGTTAAATGAGCCGTTCGTGACTGCATCAGCATAGCGTGCACTGCAGGTTGAACGAACACAATTAAAGGAAGAAATGTCTTCAAATTTGCGCACACAAAAACAGCTTCAACAGTGATCGCTACTGAACGGAGGCACTGTGGTTTTCCATGTACAACAGTGTCTAATCGTTTGGAGTAATACGCGATCGGGTCGGTGACGATTTCCATGGGTTTGTGTTAGAACTGCTGGTGTAGACCCCAATTTATTTTTCAAAATGAAGAGCTCAAAAAGTCTAGAATAGTCAGGTTAGATAGTTAGCTGATATTTGTAGAGCATTTGTAATTTTGCATAGTCTTGGTTCCATGGCCTGAAGATCTCTGAAGATGTCTTGAAGGGAAAAGATACAGCAAACATTTTTTTTAATGCAATTTTAATTTCAATTTGTTTACTTCATCCTGCAGCAATGGCATCATCATTCTCTGTGTCACTGTCATCAGGTCTAATCTTTTCATCATCATGTATTGGGGCAGAAGGGAGCTTTGCTTCCTCACTTGCAGCTGTCTGGACCATTTATCCTGTCAAGTTTTTCTAGGAAGGGGGGGGGCAATGACTTCTGCAGGCCATATCTTCCTCTTCCAGTTTCTGCTTTGTAGTTTGTAGGACTGCAGGTTCTGTGGCAGATTTTCTCAGCTGTTTTTGTTGCTGCTCTGCCTCTCTCCCACTAGTTGAACAGTTTCCAGTCTATTCACTTCTGCTGCTTTGATCGCAACTGCTCCAACTCAGACACTCAGAGAACAGCATGAGTCAAATTACCCCTTTGTCATTTTTGACCACCTATCTAATCAATTTGTTCATCACTCAAATTCCTTTTTTTTTCAAGTGTCCCTTCAATTCAGGGACTGAAGTGGAATCTGGTTTACCACTGCAATTCCCAACAATTCTTTGAAGAAAAGGAAAATGATAAGTCAAGGCCGAAGCCTGGCCGCAGACTAGCAGGTTGCAGAAGTGTTCTAGCTCATGTCTCCATCTTAGAATCTAACCGAACCGCAGACTGAAGGCGGGTCACTGATGTGAGGCCTTTAAGGTCTGAGAAGATTCACGCCTCTCAAGATGTTCTTGTCCAATGAGAAAGGCTGCAATCCCAAGCGGGAGGTTGCAATTACTGGAGAGGTTTACGACCCTTTGTGTGAGGGCATGGTCATTTGCAAATGTAATTCGCTTGGGTGTTGATGCACAAACTAGTAAAGATTCTTAGAACACTAATATGTTGCATAGGTATCAGCATGTAATATGCACTCTCGTTTAGATCATCAGAAGACGAATTCATAGATATTAAACATGGTAGGATTACATATAGGTAAGATTACATGAACGAGTGGTTCTATCATAAGCCTGCATAAAACAGTATACAATATAAAAGACAATATACAAGGACAGTAACAACATACACAATGACCTGAAGGATATGCGTGTTCATTCAAAGAAAGCTTTTCCTATGAATTAATTAGAGAACAGTCAATTTCTCTTGGCATTATGTGTCTGTCTTATGAGGAAAATGGGTGAGTTTCTCTAAAAATGGTGTGTTTGATTGGTCCAGACTCTACATATAATATATCATAATGCTTAGCTACACTAGCTTACACTTGCTGTGCATATACTCTAAAATAATATTATTATGCATAAAATCTCTAACACGTTAGAACTGTCTATATGCATTGCATAGGAAAACTCGTTTAATTGCCTATAAGAACTAGTTTCAAATGCATGAAACATTTTCAATAAGGGCAATTATTAGACGTTTTGCTGTATTCATGAACTAACTCTCTCTCGGAAAGAAGCTTAACAGCATATGCATATATGACATTGCACAGAAACTGTCCATATGCATTGCAAATAAGAATGCGATACTTTTATTTTTGGTACGTGCCGAAACCGAGTACCGATACCAATATTTTATTGCATTTGTACATTTTTTAAATATTAGGTACAGGAAACAAAAGAGCATGTATAATGTTAGTTGGTTAACCCTCATGTGGTGTTCGGGTCCTTTTTGCTCAGAGAAAATGTTATTTTTCCCGAAAATACTAGTTAATGTTATCGCATTGGACTGAAATTTAGTGACTGTTCACAAAGGGTATAAGTACTTCTAAAAAATTTTTTGATAATTTTCATACTTTTTTGGGGGAGATTTTTCACCTTGTTACACGTGTGGTGTTCCTGTGCAAAAATGACCCGGCCTCAAAAAAATGCTTATAAATCACTCATTATGCTATATTATCAACAAAGATTGGATTCAATCTTTTTTTTCTTTAATTTAGGACTGGTTTTGTATTTATAATTGCATCTGATTAATCGTAGGCCTCATTTTTCTGAGAGTAGGCACCTAATTTTTTAAGTGAAAAAAAGCGTTATTTATTAATAATTTTCAAAATATTAAATATAAACTGATGAAAATTTGCAGGGTTTATCACACTAGTGTACTTTAATGTTTAATCAGGGAGTTTGTTTTTAAATGCTTTTATTTTGTACAAAATGGCACAAAGTCACACTTGTGGTGTTCCCGGTCAAAAATGTTCAGCCATTCAAAATGAATGGGAAAGAATGAAAGTAATAGAAACTATTAGTGTTCAGGAGCATGTTGATCATGTTCACGTTCACATATGTATGTGTGCTTGCAAACATAAAGGCCTTGGACCTGTTCATGTTTGGATGCATGCATACTCACGCTAACACACACACACACACCCCTTATACAAACTATTGGGAGTATTACAAGTTTTCTATTTCATCCTACCCTGAATTGCATCCAATATCATTTCATCAATCTGATAGTATAACGCTCTCTTTCTCTCTCTCTCTCTCACTCACCCACACACACGAACTGGCTTCACCCTGCTTCAAAATAATCTTTCTTTCATCTTCGTTCTTTCATCAAACCGTCTAGACAAAATATGACAATAGGTTTTGAGGCTTTCATGTTCTCACAAAGCAGACAAAAGTTTACTAATAAATGCTTTAGCACAAAGACAGAGCATATAAATATTGTTGAACCATGAAATGTTCTCGATATGGCAGTACTGTTTTTTCATGTCATGTCAGCTTTGTTGTTGCATGACATTGTCTCTGTATGACATTGTCAGTGTTATTTTTTTGTGACAGTATAAATATTGGTTTGTTGTTCCATGAAATATTCTCTATATAAGAATCTTGAAGGGATAGTTCACCCAAAAATTAAAATTCTGTCATTAATTACTCACCCTCATGTCATTCTAAACCCGTAAGACCCCCGTTCATCTTTGGAACACAAATTAAGATATTTTTGATGAATTCTGAGAGCTCTTTGACCCTCCCATAGACAGCAATGTAATTACCACGATCAAGGTGCAGATACCTGGCAAGGAGATCGGTAAAATAATCCATGTGACATCAAGGGGTTCAACCGTAATATTACGAAGCTCCGAGAATACACTTTGTACGCAAAGAAAACAAATTACGACTTTATTTTCAGTCTAACTTCTGGAAACAAAACCTCAAGACTGAGAGTGATTCCTCAGATCAGCAGCAGAAAACACTACAAATTGGCGCCCGAACAGGGACTGGAAAGTATAATTAGTTTGTGTTGTTTGCCAGTCTACCCTTGGTGGTAAGGAAACTTAAAATCTGCTCTTTCAGATTTAGAGAAAAAAGAAAGAAAAAAGTGGGTAAGAGCTGCGCACCCCTCCTGGCAGAGCGTGGATGCAGCTCTTGCCACAACCGACAGGGATGAATGAGTGATTAGCCCTGTATGATTAAAGGGACAAAGAATGAATTGAATTAGTCCTATAAATAAAGGGACAAATAATGAAAGAATGAGCCCTGTCTGAATAAAGGGACTAGAAGGAGTGAATGTGGTTAGGAAAATAGTATCAATAACAATTGAATCAAGATCTTTTATAGGCTTTTGAATTTTTGATGACTGTGTAAAAAAGGAGAACATTTTCTGAGATCACTGCACTGTTAAAGGACGAGAAGTGTGAATGTGTTTAGGAAAATAGTATCAATAAAAATTGAATCAAGATCTTTTATAGGCTTTTGCATTTTGGATGTCTGTGTGAAAAGAAGGAGAACATTTTCTGAGATCAGTGCAGTAGAAGTGAGATCAAGGCACTAAGTTAAATAAGTATATTAAAAATAATTATATGTGCGGAAAAAATAATAAAGAGAAGTAAAGATAAATAAAGAATTTATTTTAGAAATGATTACATACTGAGTGATTGTAAAATAGAGTTGAGACTATCAATTCATAAAAAAAGTGTAAATGCATCAGACAGAATAAAAAACTAAATTAAAAGGTGCATGTCACAGGATAAAGACTAAATTAGGAGAAATTGGTTAAAATATTTAAATAAAAATTGGATTATAATATTATAGGAAAAAGTATGGCAGGCACTCCGGTGGAAATATTAGGATTAAAATATCCACTGTGTAAAGAGTTAATAAACAAGATCTCAAACAAATGGCAGAAGCGAACAAAAAGTGTGATGACAAAATGTCCAAAGGAAGGGACATTTGATGTAGAATTGTGTGAGGAAATGGAAACTCTGATAAAAAAACTATAAAACTAAGAGCATCAGTAAGAAAAGAGAAAAAATAGAAGCAAAAATAGATAAAGAGAAAGAAGTGATAGCCATGTTTAAAAAGGAAGGAGAAGACACATTAAAAAGTATAAAGCAGACCAGGAACATACTGAAAGAGGCAGACAAAGAGACAAAAATAAAGGGGGAAAAGTTGTTTTCTGAGCCACTCCCCTATTTGCTCTCGAAGGGTCAGTTCCCAATCCTTAAGGGAACAGTAGCAGTAACGGGAGACCTGGAAATGGAAGGGAAAGTAGAGTTGGAAGAAAAAAAGGAACCAGCTGTAAAAACAAAGAGGCAACAGAGAAAAGAAAATGAAGGATATTTACAGAATTGAGGAAGTATTAGAAAAAATGAGGAGAAGCGATAAAGACATTGACGCACAAATAGAGGCTATAGAAGAAGAAAAAGAAGAGAAAATTAAAGAATCAGTAAAAAAGATACAAGAGGGAAATAAATTGGAGAGAGGGAGAAGTAAGTTGTTCGACAGTAGTGAGGATGTGAATGTAAGAGAGGAGTTATTTGATCATGGAAAATGTGAACAAGGCAGAGAAAAAGGGACACTCAGACCACTGTCCGCACAACTCCCAATTTTAATCAAGGGTGCGCAGGGACAGTATGTCCCCTGGGCCTCACAGGACCTTGAGGGGCTGATCACTCGCCTCCCAGATATTAATGAGGGGGCTGGAAAATGGATAAGGGTATTTGAGGAAAAAACTATGGGCAAACTTTTGGCTGTGGGGGACATTAAAGCTTTGCTGGCTAAAATTGTAGGAGGGGCAAAGATGGATGATATTCTTCAAACAACTATGGAAAGAGCAGTGAACGCTCATAATATGGATGGAATTGTTTTTGATGCTTTCCGTCCAAGCAGTGTGGCAGTCACTGCTTGCGGAGTACCCGATCAGACTGGACCCTAAATCATTAAAGGGACAAGCGCTGGGGGACACAGAAAATCCAACCACATATGTCCAGAGACCGCTGAAAAGGTGGAAACAAGAGACTGAAGGGAATCCAGCAGGAGACCCATTAATGGCAACATTGTTTAGACATGCTGTGATTGATGCTATGCCGCCAGCCGTAAAGAGCAGGCTGGAGGATGTGGTCGGTTTAAACTCTAAAACGCACAAAGAGTTTTGTGACCATGTGTCTCATGCCGTGGGACAATACAGAAAAAATGAGCAAAAGCTCAAGAGCCAAGAGAAAGAGCTACAGCGACAACTAACTCAATTACAGCTTGAAGAACTGACAAACAAAAATAAGAAAAACATTCAAGCTTCAATGAAGAAAGAAGAAGCAGAACAAATGACAATGATGTCTCCAGTAAGTGCTTCTTCAATCAACTATTCAGTCAAGCCCACTTTCAGCAGTCCCTCCAAATGTACACCCGATCTCTGTACCCATAATATGTGTATACTCAACAGACAGGACCAATGGGATGGAGAAAAAAACAAATACAGAGTGGCCAGAGAGGAAGAGGCACTGGTCCTCCAGGTGTGTGCTGGGTATGTGGACAGTCCGGACACGTATCCATGGCAACAGTACCCTCAGGGTGGAAGGGGGGAGAGCTGGCAACAGCCTAACCGAGGTACTTCACAGGGCCCAGTTAACCCTTGGGGAGGTCCCAATCCAGGCTATTAGGGGTGCCCAGAGAATCCTACAGGGGAGAGTCAGCTTCCAATTTTAACAACTAAAGCTGAACAAGAGCCTATTGTGCTAATTAAAATAGAAGGAAAAACCCATGCTAGATGCTAGACACAGGTGCTGTCTATACCTGTTTAAATTTAAAATAGGCCTCTCATCTCCCCTTGTCTGGAAAATTCGCAAAAGACAATAGGATTCTCGGGAAAAATGGAATTAATTCCAATGATAGCTCCAGTGTGTCTACAAACAAAAAATCAAAGTATAACAATGCCCATTCTGGTATCAAATTAGACTCCTATCAATCTGTTAGGAAGAGATGCATTATGTAAATTGGGGCTACAAATTTGGTGTTCTGCAGAAGGAATATATATTGACGCAATAGGAACAGAAACACAAATGGTGGTTGCAGAGCCAAAAAGCTAATGTCTATTGGATAGAACAGATAGAACAAGATGTGAGACAGACAGTCAATAAGTGGGGAAAGTTTATTGAAGCACAGATTCCTGAAGCACAGCTACCAAAATCAGAATTTCATTGCACAATGAAATATGATCCATAGAGAGATGGAAAAATAGAACAAAAATGGCAGGAAGAAACAAAAGGACAGCAAATTGAGATACATAATAAAAGGTAAACAGGGAGCAGCTTTAAATATACCAGAAAGTGAATTTGTTAAAAAATGGTTCAGTGTAACTAATTCTGTCCCACATATTGCAGTAAATGTAGCAAACAAAAAAAAAAGGGTGCGCTAAAAAAGACTCACAAGAGATCTGGCGTACAGATGAAGGAAACATTGTTGCACCTACTTCACTTTTTAATATTCTTATTGCAGATGCGCATGGTTTTTGACCATTGCGCAAGGGGGGAAGTGATAGAGAAAATTAAACAGCAAGGATATTGGTCTTCTTATTTATATGCAATGGTGGATGAATTTTTATCCACATGTGAAGATTGTGCCAAATACAATGTGAGGAAAGGGATTGCGACACCAATAGGCCATATACCAGTACCAGAAGGGCCCTTTAAACATTTGGTAATGGACTATGTGGATATGATAACGCGAGTACAAGGCAAAAGATACATGCTTGTGATCATAGACAGATTTAGCAGGTGGCTGGAGGCAGTACCATCAGCAGATCTGGGAGCACGAACAGTAATTAAATTTCTAACAAGAGGAAGTAATTCCAAGATTTGGAATACCATCGGAAATAAGTTCAGATAATGGGTCGGCATTCATACAAAAAACTGTAAAACAAGTATTGCAACAATTAAGAATAAAACAGAGTCTAGGGTGCATTTACCATCCACAGGCACAAGGGTGCATCGAAAGGGTTAATGGAACTATCAAGGCCAAAATTAACAAAATATGTGAAAGTACTAAACTTAATTGGATTGATGCATTGCCTCCTCTAGAGCAATTACAAATGGAACTTCGCTCGTATATGAAGAAATGAACTGCCATACATAAAGCTATCTATTTACAGGAAAAATGAAAAGACCCAGAGAGGAAACAGAGACTGCATGTCCAGTTCGATGATAGATCTAGTGACTCTAATGAGGACTAAGAAGAAGTGTAAAAATGAACCATACCCTGGGTATAAGTGCTAGCCTATCTTCTGCCCAAGGGTGGCCCTCTACAATGCGCAAAGTATCTGGGCTGAAGATCAACTATTCTAATCTTGTGATATTCTATGTGTGATGTTTTGAATGTGTTTTTATGTCTTTTATACATAACTGTGACAACCACAGGCAAGCGCTGAACCAATTGCACGCTCATGCTTATAACATTGTTTTCTATTGAAGTAGGAGATAATGAGACAGGCTCTTTTACTCCCTTCCTAGTCAAGTGTGGGGGTAGACATTTGGTCCTGGTGCTCCAAACCAGAGTCAATGCTGCATTGGTAATAAAACAGAGTGACTTATGTAGTCACTATGTAGTGTTAACTAATACTACTGAATTATGAAGTAGCACTCTGGGTAAAAATAAGCAAATGTGAGACTTACTAAGTCTCAAAGGGGCGAATGTCGAAGATTTTTATTAATCAAAATATGAATTAATCAAGTATAATCAAGGCGAATCTAGCCATTTATATATCCAGTTATTCTTCTATTATAATCATAGAAGCCTGGATGTAAAACAGCCTGCATAGCTGAATAATACAGACCCTCAGAGAATTAAACATCTGGAAAAATACCTGTGGGGCTTTTGTCTTTACCATAACAGGACATGGGGGGCCCTTCTCTCTAGGGAGGAATCGAATTGTATGCATAAGGAAAACTGTATGAAATATATACCCCACGCCTTAAAGTCAAAACTGTATAAAAAAAGAGAGGCAGAAAAACATTCTGGAGATTTCTCTGCAGAGAACATCTTAGCTTTATTCTTCTTGAAATAAAGTCTAACTTCTGGAAACAAAACCCCAAGACTGAGTGTGATTTCTCAGATCAGCAGCAGAAAACACTACATTATTCATAAATGATGCTTCTTTCACTCAAAAAATGAGGTGCCTACTCTCAGATAAATGAGGCCTACGATTAATCAGATACAAATATAAATACAAAACCAGTCTTAAATGAAAGAAATGAAGTTGACAAAAAGATTGATTCTAATATTTGGTGATAATATAGCATAATGAGTGATTTATATGCAATTATTTGAGGCAGGGTCATTTTTGCTCTGTAACATCACAATTGTAATAGGGTTTTGAACACGACACAAGGGTTAACTTAATTGATCAAATAGACACTTTAGAAAATTTATTCAGACAATTTCAACATTTCTCACATTATTACAGTTTATTCGCTATAGTTTAGAAAATGGTAATAAAATATAACAAGAACTCAGAGTTAAACTGTGTCAGAACAAATTCAGCTTGATAACGTTAGATAACTTTGATAGAACGGTTTACAATGGAATGGATTACAATCAACCAAAAATTAGACAGCTGTTAGTATGATAGTATTTACACAACTATCAATACTTAGTCGGGCAACCCTTAGCCTTAATGACAGCCTTCATGCAAAACTGAACTTCAGTTTTTTTTTTCCCAGACTCGATTCGAATAATATTTGGTCCCAAATTTGTATCAGTTTTGCTGTTTGAAGAAATTTCGGGTATAATTTGTTACAATATACTTTATTTTGCTATCCTCATTTACATGAACTATAAGTGTCCTGCACCGGTGCACCTACTCTACTAGTAAAAATAAATAAAAAATTATATCTGGTCTGTGAATAATTTTTGGTTTGACTGTATATTCTTTGGTTATTTTCACTCTTAATTATGCCCATTAAAATGTAAAAACCATTCGTTATACATCTCCTAAATGTGATATTTTCAGAAATAGAAGTCGCGGTTTTTTTTTCATCTGAAACGTGCTGCGTTTTATATTCCAAAGCCACTCATATAATGCAGAAACACTCAAGCAAGCAAAACACACGCAATGCGTGCACGGATTTATACTGATGCAGAATAGCATCTTAGTCGCTTAGTTTAGTTGGGGAAAGGGTTAAAACAACATTAAGATACAGTCTATTTCTTGAAGATATAATTTTTTTTTTGCCCCCAAGGCCCCCATAAGAAAATATTCCAGGGCTCCCACATGAGACCTTTGACCTCAGAAAAAAAGGACCTCCCCACAAACAGCAACACCAACTTCACACATTACTAACCAGTTAGACTTTATTTCTGGAGTATCCAAAACAGATGTTCTTTATTAAGAATTAAGGTTTAGATGTTTGTTTGTTTTTACTATAATTTTAAATGAAAGATGTCGTATTTATTTATTTTCTCTGCGACACTTTTCCTACTGTGTTAACAGAAAAATGTCAAACGAATTTAGTATTTTGACAAGACGAATAAAAATAGCTACTAGGCTATCCTCACTTACATAAATGAACTATAAGTTAGCTAATAAGCTATTTTTGTACAACTTACATTTTTATTTTTATTTTCTCTCTACAAAACTTTTTTCCTTATTGTTGTCAATGTTAAACGAATTGTATCTTGACAAGACGAATAAAAATTAGAAATACAATTTTTGTACATTTTTTTCTCTGACACTTTTTTCCTACTGTGTTGCATAAAATATTAAACTAATTTTGTGTCTTAAGATAATTCATATACGTTCAAGTCAACATCAACAAATTCAAGACTCTTGACAAGACGAATAAAATAACACAATTTTGTCCAGAATACACTTTTATTTGTCAGCCTATCTCTCTTTCTTTCAGTAGCGGAAATGTAAATGTCACATTCTGGAAACGAGATCTAAATTTAGCGGGAACGGTCGGGTCGGGAAGAAAATTATTCTAAGCGGACAGCGGGTGAACAATGAGTGAATATATAGCGGGAGCGGGTGGGTACGGAAGAGAATCTTGTGGGAGCAAAGATTAAGGACTAAAGGACTAAAAAAAACAGTCCTTTGCTTATCAGCTCGCACACAACAGCTATCCAGTCAATACTGAATGTTTAACATTATATTCATTGCATACATATACTTCGTAGACATCCTTAATAGTTCTTATAATTCCATTCTGCTGACGGTTGTTCTGTTGTCGTGTTTAATTGTTTGAATATGGCACTTATCACATGCTGTGTGGTATCGGCTTTTGGTATCGGGGCATTTTAACGAGTACCAGTACAGGAGCTCAGTATCGGTATCGGTGCATCCCTAATTCATGGTATTGGTATGGTAATGCTTAGATACACTAACTTATAATTGTTGTGCTTAGATGCTCTCCAATATCTTGTTATGCATAAAATCTCTAAAATATTAGGTCTGTCTATCTAACTTGACTGATTTTGATTTTTTTATATATTCTAACATAATCTTGTCATGCATAAAATCACTAAAATATTAGAAATATTTATTTGCATTGCTCTGCATTTACTCTATTGCATGCATCAACTATCCCTAGGAAAGAAGTTTTACAGCATATGCTTGCATGGTATTGACACTAATTTATAATTGCTGTGCTTCGATGTGCTAACATAAACTTGTGATGCTTTAAATCTCACAAACACGTTAGAACGGTCTATATGCATTGCATAGGAAAACTCGTTTAATTGCCTATAAAAACTAGTTTCAAAAGCATGAACCATTTTCAATAAGGGCAAGTACTAGTCTTTTTACAGTATGCATGAACTAACTCTCTCTGGGAAAGAAGCTTTACAGCATATGCATGTATGATATTGCACAGAAACTGTCTATATCTATTGCAAATAAGTTGTTTCATTAAATATTTTCAGCTAGTTTTCAGCAAGCTTTAATTCCTAGTCTGCATGCATACCCTTACTGGCGCTTTACAGCATATGCATGCATTGTATTGATTAGATACACTAACTTACACTTGCTGTGCATAGAAGCTCTAACATATGCTTGTTATGCTTAAAAACTCTAACTCTTTAGAACTGTTTTTTTGCATTGCATACAGTAACTGCTTTCAAATGCATTAAACATTTTCAGTAAGTGCAATCATTAGTCGTTATACTGCATTCATGAACTAATTGTCGCTGCGATAGAAGCTTTACATTATATGCATGCATGGTTTTGCTTAGGAACACTAATAAACACTTACTGTGCATAGAACCGCTAATTCTATGCTACTGTGCACAGAACCGTATTGTTATGCATAAAATCTCTAACTGTTTATAACTGTCTTTTTGCATTGCATACAAGAACTTCTTTCAAATGCATGAAACATTTTTAGTAAGTACTTGAAAGTCGTTATACTGTAATGCATGCATAAACATCAAACAGCTCGCTGGGAAAGAAGCTTTATAGCAAATGCATTCATGGTTTTGCTTTGATACACCTAACTTAGACTTTCTGTTCTTTGAAGGTCTAATTTACTCTTGTTAAGCATAAAACCTCAACATGCTTAGAGTTGCCTTTGTGTATTGCATATAAGAACTCGTTTCTACAAGTATTAATCGTTATACTGCATCCATTTGCGAAATCTTGCTGGGAAAGAAGCTTTTCAGTATATGTATTGTTATGGCCCATTTTAATAGGGTGCGAGTCGAACGAGTGGTGGTAACGGGATTCCGACCACAGCCAAACAGATCACTAAAGACAAATAACAGTTTTAAAAAATTGATTTAAATTAGAGTGAAATGAATGAAAGGAGCTTTAGCTTCGGAGAACCCCAAGGCCAAAATAATGAACAAAACCACTAATAAAATAAAGAGAAGATTTAGATGGCCTAATTATAAAGAAAAGAAAAGTACAAATGAACTTCCCTAACTCCCTAAATAAAAACACATCGCAAAGTTAGGTCAAACTAAATGGCAGACCCCTCCTACGCTCCCAGGATTTTCTTTGAATATACAGAATAAATCACATGTATGAAGAACCATGAACAGTAACCACAAAGCTGTTGGTGATCTGTAGACGGAGACGGAATCCGGAGCTCCTCACGCCACAGAAGCAAACGCCAAAGTGAGCTCGCCATGGGTTGGTAGCGCAGCCCTTTATAAAGTCATCCGCTTCAGGATCCACAAATCACGTTCCTTGATAAACAGCCAATACCTGCACCAAGGTTATTATAGTTTTGAATTTTTAAATTCGTTTAATTTTAATATCGTTTTCAAATTTGCTATAAAATTCAGTTTAGTTTTTATTAGCTTCATTCATATTTTTGTTAGTTTTAGTTTAGTTTTTATTTTGTGAACACATTTTTATTTAGTTTTTATATAGTTTAGTTTCAGTTT
>NW_015655577.1:14878-44079 GCF_001515625.1 Sinocyclocheilus rhinocerous | reverse complement strand
GTAAAAGTATACAAATATACGCCAAAGAAAGCAGGCAAGCCTTTTTTACTAAATTAATCTACACAAGTCGCGCTTAATGTCATATCCAATGATGTGTGTTGAGATATTTAGTATGAATGTAGCCTGATTTGGTTGTCTTTTCTTATTTAACCATAATTATGATATTGTAACTGTGGTGTCTTGCTCACTTTTCCGTGAACAGCCGTGCATCAATCAAAACTGGGACTAATGAAATTCAATAATAACGGCAATCGCATTTAACAGTAAAGGCTTGTATTTGAATGTTCCTTTCATTTATGAAGAATCATAAGCGTGTGTATGACGTGATTTAGCCAGTGCACATTTGTTCAAAAGCCTGGCAGAGTGAGCACAAGATGCTAGGCAACAGTTTTGTGTTGCTTACAGAAAGGATGCGCGTTCTCATCTTTTTTTCTGTTAATTATCATGTCGCGCTGCATGTCTGTTTTTCTTCAAAGCACCAACTTAGAATGCCTAATGTTGGTTTGATTGCTTGTGTTACATGATAAAATAAATAATCTTGCTTACCTGATGTAATAGATTTAATGCGAGTGCGGTTCGGGTCGTGTCTCGCGGTCTTTATGTCAAACGGTTCTCGTCTGGTACAGAATTAAAGTAGTGCTGCTGTCAGATAATGGGTCGGGTGTTCTGTTAAGTACTGCTGGTGCACGTTTACCAGACAGGACCCCTGCAGGCTTTAAAATGCTTTGCGTCTCTCCGTCAGATAACCCCATGTGCGTGATGCGCCATTACAGGTAGGCTATTTCCCTAAACCAACACACAACTCGTATATTTTTCTGCCAAGGGGTGAGAACGTAATGATTACGAAAACGATTATTTATTTTTGATAATTACATTATTTTATTTCAGTTAGTTTTTCAATAACTGTTGTTAGTTTAGTTTCGTTTTAGTTTTTCAATTATTTTGACGTTTTATTTTATTTCAGTTTACGAAATTGTTTTCATCAATCGTTTTAGTCTTAGTTTTAGTTTTCGTTTACGAAAATAACATTTATTAATATTATATATTTATTATTATTAATAATAAATATGCACACACGCACAAGTACACAAAACAAGACCCACACAAAAATAACAATGTAACATCCCCACACATAAAGAATCAACTTCTAGTTGATTTTAAATGACATCAAAAGAAAGAGACAAGGCATCGGCTAACACGTTGTCCTTGCCCTTTTTATAGCAAATTTCAAGATTAAAATCCTGAATAAACAAGGACCAACGCATAAGTCATTGATTTGCGTAGCGCATTCGTGATTGAAAAATCAGAGGGTTGTGATTGGTAAAAACGAGTACAGGGATAGAACTCGATCCCGCATAAACTTCAACATGTTGCAAGGACAACAACAAAGCTAGCGCCTCCTTCTCAATAGTACTGTAGTTTGGTAAAAACTTTTTTGAGATATACGCCACAGGATGCTCAACACCATCATCATCGTCCTGTAAAAGGACCGCCCAGCTCCGGTGGTACTGGCATCAACTTCGATTTTAAAACCACGCGAATAATCCGGAGCAGACAGGACTGGGGCACTATACATAACAGGGCTTTAACAGATTTGAAAGCATGTTGGCACTCATCAGACCACAAAAACTTCTGGGAGGAACGAAGCAAATTGGTTAAAGACAAATTGGTTAAAAAGCGGTGAAGTTCGCGCTTAGTCTGTGGCACGGGAAAATCAACAATTGCCCGCACTTTTTGGACAACAGGACGTACTTGACCTTGTCCAACTTGTTTCCCTAGATACAATTTCTAGATCCCTAGAAACGCGTGAAAATCGGAAATAATGTGTCCACATGTTCTCTCCAACTAGACGAGACACCACAATATCGTCCAAGTAAGCCTTACAATTTGCAACATCGCCTAATATGATGTTCATTAGACGTTGAAAGGTTACTGGAGCGTTCCGAAGTCCGAAAGCCATCACTGTTTGTGACAAATGCAGTAATTTCGGCTGCCCGTTCTGTTAAGGGAACTTGCCAGTAACCCTTTAAAAGGTCTAATTTCGTTACGAACTGAGCCGAACCCACACTGTCTACACAGTCCTCCATTAAATACAGAGGAAACGAGTCAGGCTTTGTAATTGCATTTACCTTATGGTAGTCTGTACAGAACCGATGAGATCCATCTGGCTTCGGGACAAGGCGAACCTCCAAGCTCTCGAGCTAGAAACAGCTAACCTATTTTACATCAAGTATTTCACTTCAGACTCGATTATTTTTCGTTTTGCTGGATTCACTCGATATGCATGTTGTTTGATAGGTGGAAGTTCATTCACTTCAATATCATGTTTAGTTGCATTTGTTTTAGTCGGAACATCAGAAAACAAGACTGAATTAATTTCACAATGTCAGCTCTCTGGTCTTCAGTTAAATGCAGCAAAAGAGAATTAAGGTCTGACAAGATTTTAGAGTTATTCAATCGAACACCAGACGTAGGCATACTTCGCAGGCATAGACCATTGTAATTCGTACAGGGTGACGATACCGTAGCACTAGACGCAACTGGAATAATAGAGCTTTTTGACTCTTCTCCCTTACTTTGAGCAACATATTAATATGGCACGCCCGAGTCTTTCTCTGCCGATCAGGGGTACCAATAATATAATCAGTGTCACTGAGTTTCCGATCCACAACGTATGGTCCTGAAAACTTTGCCTGCAAAGCAGAGCAAGGGAGTGGTAACAAAATCAAAACTTGATCTCCCTTCTCAAATGAACGAACAACTGCATCCTTATCAAAGCATTTCTTCATTTTTATCTGAGCATTTGATAGAGCTGACTGAGCGAAATCACGGGCTTTATAAAGGCGTTCTCGAAACGAACTAACATAATCCAATAGATTACAATTGGACCACGTCAGACAGTCAATTCTCTTTTAGGAGTTTAAGTGGTCCCCGCACCGTGTGCCCAAAAACCAACTCCGCGGGACTAAACCCCAAAGACTCCTGAACAGTTTCTCGGAGAGCAAATAAAAGCAAAGGCAACCCATCGTCCCATTCCTTTTCAGACTCAGTGCAATAAGTCTTCAACATGGATTTCAACGTTTGATGGAATCTTTCCAGGGCTCCCTGGGATTCAGGATGGTAAGCACTTGAAATAACGTGCTGATTATGCAATTGAGATAAAATCTGATTGAACAAACGGGACATAACATTTGTTCCCTTATCCGTTTGGACGACCCTTGGGAGTGAACGAAGTGGTATGGCCTCAGGGTAGCGAGTTGCTGCGCACATAAGCATAAGCAGATAAGTATGGCCTGATTTCGTTTCCGGTAAGGGTCCTACACAATCTAAACTAACGCGTTCAAACGGCTCACCGATAACGGGGATCGGTTTAAGAGGTGCAGAGTGGATAATTTGATTAGGCTTCCCAACCATTTGGCACGTATGACAAGAACGGCAACACTTCGTAACATCAGATTTAATTGTAGGCCAAAAGAAATCACACATTACGCGATAAAGTGTTTTAGTGACGCCCATATGACCAGCAACATTATCATGCGCAACACTCAGCACTTGTTCTCGAAACCTCTTAGCTGATAAAGCGTGTCCCAGCCTGAATTATCTGATGTCAAAGGTGTCAATTTTCGCATTAAAATTCCATCTTCATAAAAATAACCAATTGGTTTACTCACAACATCCTCTTTTATGACAGCAGCATCTCGGCAACACGCTAGCGACGGATCTTGTTTTTGCTCGATAGCAAACGTCGCAAGATCAATAGTCAGTAACAGATCAGCAGAATCAGCGTCAGCACCACCGACAGGGAACAGCGACATAGACACGGACACCTCAGGCTGCAACGAAACAGGGTCAGAATCATCTTTATCCACAAAGAAACTGTCAGAAAGATCAATGACATTAGGAAATTTTCGTGACTGGGCTTGAGTAATCACACATGCAGGGAACACAGTTAAATCTTCTGCATCTTCTTTACTTAAAGCAGAAATTACACTAAACGGATTCTCATTGACTTCAGGAAGAGGAAGTACTTTTTCACCTGCCAAATCATTTCCAACAATCATTGTAACTCCCTTCACAGGTAACTGCGTTCGTACAGCCACTTTTACGAAACCAGTTATCAAATCGGAACGAATATGCAACTTATGCAAGGGAGCCTTCACAACTCCCATCTCAATTCCCTGCACTAAAACATCTGAGCCACAGTACGTTTCCTTCTAGAATGGCAAAGCACTTTCTAAAATGAAGGACTGAGCAGTTCCTGTATCACGCAGCCAGGTAACAGGGACTTGATCCTCCTCTAAACCACTTATCGAAATCATACCTTGAGCAATAAAAGGTTCAAAAAGAGAATCAATTTCGTACGATTCCATACCAACCGTTCGGAAAAAGCCAACACTTTTTGTTTGTCTAAGCTTATTTTTCTTTTTCAAAACGGGACATTCGGCAATCAAATGACCAGTCTCGTGGCAATAAAAACATTCACAAACGTCAGGTGATCCTGACAGTTTCACTAATTTAGTTGATTTAGGTTTGTCCGAATTCGCAGAATAGAGACAGCGTCGAACAAACTTCTTGAGCCTTTCCAGTTAAACGACATTGCAACAAAAGAGGCCTACACAACCTCTGCCTCCCTAAATGCTGGGACGAGGTTAATCTGTTTACAAACATCAAAATCGGAAGAATTTGCAGAAGGCGTAGGCAATGAGGAATCAGAGGTGTGATGCAAAACTTGGCCAACGGGGACAACAGCAGGTTAGACTCACCAATCACGTTCCTTGATGAAACGCCAATACCTGCACACACGATGTTCAAATGCATGAAACATTTTCAGTAAGTGCAAGTAAAAGTCGGTATACTGTATGCATGCATAAACATCAAACATCTCGCTGGGAAAGAAGCTTTACAGCATACGCATTCATGGTATTGTTTAGATACACTAACTCACTCTTGCTGTGCATAGATATTCTAACATAATCTTGTTATGCTTAAAATCTCTAACACGTTAGAACTGTATATATGCATTGCATATGAGAACTCGTTTCATTGCATATAAGTCGTTTCGAATGCATGAAACATTTTCAGTAATTGCAAGTATTAGTCTATATACTGCATGTATGGTCTAACTTTTGCTGGCTCTTTGCATTGCAATTAAGAAGTCGTTTCGAATGCATGAAACATTTTCAGTTAGTGCTAGCTTTACTTCCTTAACTGCATGCATAAACTGTCGCTGCGAAAGAAAAAAGTAAAAGTAAAACTTTTTTCCCATCGAGAGTTAGTTGATGCATATACTACAGGAAAAAAGCTTGCACTAGTAAAAACTGTTTCAAGCATTTGCAACGCGTTTTCTAATGCGTAAAACTTATTTTCCATCTTGAGTTGGATGCATGCATCATATCGACTAATACATGCACTTATAGAAAATGCTTCATGCATTTGAAACTAGTTCTTATATGCAATTAAACGAGTTCTAATATGCATTTATTAGCGCAAGCTTTTCTTCCTGTACTCCATGCATCAACTAACTCTCGATGGGAAAGAAGTTTTACAGCATATGCTTGCATGGTACTGCCTAGATACACTAACTTATAATTGTTGTGCTTAGATGCAGAAACATAATCGTATTATGCATGAAATTTCTAACCCATTAGAACTGTCTGTCTGCATTGCATATAAGAACTCGTTTCAAATGCATAAAACATGTTCAGTAAGTGCAACTATTAGTTGTTATACTGCATGCATGAACTAACTCTCGCTGGGAAAGAAGCTTTACAGCATATGCATGCATAGTTATGCTCGGAAAGTGTCTATATGCATCGCAAATAAGAAGTCGTTTCAAATGCATGAAACAATTTCAGCTAGTGCAAGCTTTTCTGTTGCTGGGAAATAAGCTTTGCCATGCATGCATGGTATTGTCTAGATAGCTGCACTAACTTACACTTACAGTGCATAGAAGCTCTAACACATTCTTGTTATGCATAGAACCTCTAATTGTTAAGAACTGTCTTTGTGCATTGCGTGTAAGAGCTCGTTTGAAATGCATGAAACATTTTCAGTTAGTGAAAGCATTTTCTATACTGCATGCATCAACTAACTGTTGTTGTGATGCTTAAAACTAACTAAAACTGTTGTGATGCTTAAAATCTTTAACACTTTAGAACTGTCTATTTTCATTGCATATGATAACTCGTTTCATTGCATATGAGAACTAGTTTCAAAAGCATTAAACACTTTCAGTAATTGCAAGTATTAGTCAATATCCTGCATGCATGGTCTAACTCTTGCTGCTCTATGCATTGCAAATAAGAAGTCGTTTCGAATGCATGAAATATTTTCAGTTAGTGCAAGCTTTACTTTCTTAACTGCATGCATGAACTAGCGGTCGCTGCGAAAGAAGCTTTACATTATATGCATGCACGGTATGGCTTAGATACACTAACTTACACTTGCTGTGCATAGAAGCTCTAACATATTCTTGTTATGCATAAAACCTCTAACTCTTTAGAACTGTCTTTTTGCATTGCAGACAAGAACTGCTTTCAAATGCATGAAACATTTTCAGTAAGTACAATCATTAGTCGTTATACTGCATACATGAACTAGCTGTCGCTGCGAAAGAAACTTTACATTACATGCATGCATGGTATTGCTTAGGAACACTAATAAACACTTACTGTGCATAGAATCGCTAACATATTATTGTTATGCATAAAACCTCTAACTGTTTAGAACTCTCTTTTTGTATTGCATACAAGAACTTCTTTCAAGTGCATGAAACATTTTCAGTAAGTGCAAGTAAAAGTCGTTATAGTGTATGCATGCCTAAACATCAAATATCTCGCTGGGAAAGAAGCTTTACAGCATATGCATGCATGGATGGTATTGCTTAGGAACACTAATAAACACTTACTGTGCATAGAAGCTTTAACATATTCTTGTTATGCATAAAACCTCTAACTCTTTAGAACTGTCTTTTTGCATTGCATACAACTGCTTTCAAATGCATGAAACATTTTCAATAAGTGCAAGCATTAGTTGTTCTACTGCATATATGAACTATCTCTCACTGGTAAAAAAAGCTTTACATTATATGCATGCATGGTTTTGCTTTGATACACCTAACTTACACTTGCTGTGCATTGAAGCTCTAACTTATTCTTGTTATGCATAAAACCTCAACATGCTACGCCTCTCTTTCAGATGTGAAATCTATGAATCACTAATGATTTTGAACTTGCGGGCAAATGAATGGTTTCAGCTCTCTGCTTATAAAAGACGCCTAATTAATGTCATTAACATGTAAAGATCACCAGTCATCATCCAAATTCTTTAATTTAGAACAGCGAGCTGCAAGAACAGCTTACATTTCCAAAAACCTGCAGTACTCGAACAGGAAAAAGTGCGTACGTCTGCTCAGACCATGACGTCACTTTTCCACGCCAAAGACAGTTTTTACAAATATAAGCGTTGGCGTTAAGCGTACGCACATTCTAAGATCAAATCTGAGCGTACGCATGCTTTATAAATGAGGCCCCTGGTGCTCATGTGTTGTTTGAGGTAGTGATAGTAGCTTCTTGACGGGACGCCGTCACCATATTTCGGGATGGGAATTACCTCGAAGAATGGGATCTGTATTAGAAGTACCTCGAGATACTGAAGTATTATTTTGTATTATATTCGGTACGGGAATTACCCCGAAGGTTCTTTAGTACTGTACTAGAACTGGAGGTTATTCAAATTTTCTGTGGTGAAGTCAGATTAGTATTGGGAATTTCCAACAGTTTTGGGAGCCAAGCCAGGAGGCCTGAGGAGCTCCTCCCTTCATCGGCGTGAAGGAGAAACTTTTGACCTTCCTATTTAAGAGGAGACTTTTTTCTCACATCTCAATTTGAGCAAAACCCGCTGGAGGAGGGACAGCTCCTTGTACGGTCTCGAATAACTTGTAAGGTTTGACAGACTACAACTTGCTCTTTGTTTGAATGAAAATAATATTTTATTTATTATTAGTAATATTATTATTTAAATAATATACACATAAAAAATAACTGATATCTCATAAATATAAATTATATTTTTATTGAGAAAAAAAGGAAATATCGCGTATCCTAAGAACATATTAATTGAAGATTGTAGTTTTACATATTGATATTGTTATATAGATGTATAATTTAATACGAAAACTGTACTAAATATCTCAAGTTGGGTGACCAAGATAAAAGAGAGAGAGAAAAAAAAGAGAAATATTTTATATATAGTCTTTTTGTTAAAACTATATTCTAGTATAGTATAGTTTTAATATATATAGTAATAGTAGTAATATATCTGTAGCACTGTGTCTTTCCTATGGAAATTGTAGTGAGAGGGGTAATTCTCAACATGCCATTAGGTCGTAAATGGTCTAGCAAAGGTGTCAGGGTTGCCATGGTAACCAGGCTCCCGGGCCTCGTTCACAGACATCTTGGCACTCAGTATGTTTATTGGGTGAGGGGTCTGTGAATGTTTGTTAATCTAATGAATAATTGATTTGTTAAATCAAATGAAAAATGGTGTGTCTGATTGGTCCAGACGATACACAGTCATCATTACTCAAAGCTTATATAGATGATGACAATTACATTTATATATGAAGAGTTTATTTGCAAAATAAAATAAACTAAAGTTTGATTGAAATTAATTGGAATGCACAATGAAAAAACATGATTTCAGAGAATTGTTAAAAATTGAGTTATCTGTTTTTGAAAATAAATTCTTCATATGTATTGAAATATAATTAATATACAAAGTGCAGCGTTACATTGGCCTAGATAAAAGAGGGATACAATTAAAAAAAATTGTCGTTGAGCATAAAAAGCTTCAGATTTACAGTGTAATGTCTATTTATTCAAATAATGTTTTACTATGGCATGCGTTAAATACATATTATATGCAATAAAGGTAATAAAAAAACAACAATGCCATTCATTTGTAAGGCAGTGTCACAGGACTGTCAGGCCCTCACACACAGGGATGTGACAGGGCCTGACGGTCGGCCATTTTAATCTGCTATTACTCAGCCTGCAAGCATGCTAGCATAAAAACTGTTAACATGCAATCAAGGAATTTCAGTAACTTTTTTAGACATGTTTTGGATTTAAAAGATTTTCTTTTTTTTTTGGGGATGTTTTACCGTGACAGGGACTGACCATTTAGCTCGTCCTCCTAAAAAAAAACCATGCAAATACAAGCTTAAAAGCATACAATTCAATGACAGAACTCACCCTTGATCAGAGTCAGCTTCACCTCAGTCAAATTATGTCACTTCCGTTGACGCATTTCA
Source organism: Sinocyclocheilus rhinocerous (assembly GCF_001515625.1). NCBI lineage: Eukaryota > Metazoa > Chordata > Actinopteri > Cypriniformes > Cyprinidae > Sinocyclocheilus > Sinocyclocheilus rhinocerous. The sequence continues at coordinate 34,766 of NW_015655577.1, read as the reverse complement.
CACATTTTATGTTGTTTTATGTAAACGTGACAGGACTGACCGAAAACATGGGGACAGTTGTAAAATAGTATTTATTTGTAGAATTTATGTATAATTTCATGTTTTTAATCAGTTGATGTGAATGATAACAACTTAAACGTTATTGATGGATTTTTTTTTCTAAATAACAGTTTTCAGCATAACAAAACTATGAAAGCTGTAGGTCCAATTTGGCTGAGGACAAGGACAATGACAGGATTTGTAATTTTCAAAACTGTTTTTAATCAATTAAAAAATATCTGCGAACCTAATGAATGACATATTACTTTACAGAACAACTCACAGAAATCAATCATCAGTCAGTTTTAGACATTTTTTGGATGTAATACTTTTTATTCACTGTAACAAGTTAAGGACAGATAATGTACATTTCTGGCAGAATGTCCCATAGGCTATCCTAATTTTTTAAGTAAAAAATGCTGGTCTAATGTTAAAAACATGTAGAATGTTTTCATCAATTAAGAAATGATGTCGATTTATTAAAAACATTACTTTGTTTAATTCTTTTAACATACATTTAAATCTATTTTTGCGGTCTCCGGTGTTTGGGATGTGTTAGGGTCGGTTAGTGGGTGTGGTTTGACAGGGACCGACGTAAACATTCTGAGTTTTGACAGCAGCATGTGAGGATGTATCAGCAAGATGGGCAGGTCTTTTTGCTTTTGCTTAACTTTCTGTCAGTAACAAGGTTTAGCTTTTTAAAATTGTAGCTAATGGTAGAGTGCAACATAGGTTTTGACAAGTATCTTATGCTGGTGTTTTAACGACCGAGTCTGAAGAATTTTCTTTTAGATCACGGTAAGATACGCGGTTCTTTTTCTTTTGTTTAACTTTTCTACCGTTGTGACAAAACACTAGCTTTTCTAAATTGTAATGATAGACTACAACATAGATTTAGACAAGTATCTATTGCCGGTGTTTTAACGAACGTATCTGGAAGGATACTTTTTGTTTTAGATCATGGTGAGAAGTCAGCATTTTTATTTTATTTTCTAACTGGTAACAAACTCTAAATAGTTTTTAAATTGTAACATAGAAAAAGTGCCGTATTGTTTAACGAACTATCTGATACTTTTTTTTGTTTAGATAGATGATCAGCATTTTTCTTTTTATTTAACTTGTCAAGAATTGTGAAGGCTGTCTTGGTCCCTTTTCGGGCTCTCATGGCCATCAAGATTATTTGGGAGTGCTTGGACCCATGTCATTCCTTTTTCTGCCATGATTTTACACAATTTGGTTTTTACAGTCTGATTTGCCCTTTCCAGATAAGCACCATGTGTTTTCAAATTTATTCTTAATCCGTTTGCCAATTCTGTGATTATTTCATTTACAAAACGTGTCCCATTATCCCTGGACATCCTTTCTGGTACCCCCCACCTTGGGATAACTTCTCTTAATTAAAGGGTTAGGTCACCCAAAAATGATATGTCATTAACTACTCATCTTTATGTCGTTTCAAACCTGTAAGACTTTCGTTCATCTTCGGAACACAAATTAAGACAAATTATTTTTGATGGAATCTGAGAGCTTTCTGATCCTGCATAGAAACTGAAATGTTCCCAAGTCCAGAAACGTAGCAAGATCTGTAAAATAATCCATGTGACATCAGGGGTTCAACCGTAATTATACGAAGCTACGAGAATACTTTTTGTGTGCAAAAGAAAAAAAAATAGAAAGAACAGCATACGTTGTTTTACGTCCAGCGGATATTCTCCAAAATGGCACCAGGACAACACGGGGATGTCTATTTGACGTCTGCATTTACATCTGCAAGACGTATTTTTTAGAGTGTTTGCTCATCTGCAATACATCTATAGGACGTTTCCTATAGATGTATTGACATCAAAGACATCAAATAGACGTCTATTAGATGTCTATAAGATGTTTATGATTTAAAGTGTATGTAAAACTGACGTCTATCAGATGTTTGTACACAGCAGATACTTTCCAGATCAAGTGATCTTTAACAGACATTCTGCAGACGTACGTGTGCTATCTGAGAAGGCACTGTGGTTTTCCACGTACAACAGTGTCTAATTGTTTGGAGTAATACGCGATCGGTCGGTGATGATTTCCATGGGGTTGTGTAAGAACTGCAGGCGTGTACCCCAATTTTTTTTATAAATGAAGATTGGGTCACAGAACACAGAGGAGTCAGTTCAAGACTATTACAACCGTCTGTATCTGATTTTCAATAAACACAGCGGGCTAACTGAACCAGAGAAACGAGAAAATCAACCTGACACATGGGAGTGTCATCTGCAGAGCTGGTTTCTGAGTGGACCGAGAACTGAGATTGCGCAAGCAGTCAAAACCAGCTACATTGAATGGAAAAGTGAACGGTTATCTGCTGTTCTAGCACATGCTTTGCACGCGGAAGAGCTGCAAACAGCGAAGAAAGAAAAAACGAAAGCCAAGACTGACAAAGAATGGCAGCTGGCCTTGGTGCAAGCCGTAACGGGACCTGGGTGCTCTTCTGTGCAGCGAAATCAGCAAGCAAGAGGGTGCAAAGGAAAAAGACGAGGAGGAAACTACACGAAGGGGACTGAAGGAAATTCTGAGAGATGGGGTTGTTGGATCTGCGAGACTGATGAGAACACGACCAGAATGTGCACCAAAAGCACCAAAAACAGGAGAGTCGGTGCCTCACTTATCATTCTCCAAGGCCAAAGAGCAGACATGGTCTGGGGTAGGGTTGTTTGTGAAAAGCTGTGTTGATGCTACAGACTGGTGTGAGATAAGCGCTGATGTGAAACAGCGAGAGTCTAGGAGCATTTATGTCAGTGCAAGCATGAAATTGGGGTAGAGAGAGTTGTGGTACCCATTGAAAAGAATGCAAAGGAAAATCACTGCATGGCAAATATTTGTGCTTCGGCCATATACATTCGGCTTTGGCAGAAGTGCCATCCGAGCTGTGGGCGGAGCACAGATATGACGTGGGATTGATAAAAGGATGTGAACCGGTTGTAATTACCCCAAAATCTGATTACAGGCCGTGTCAGCACCAATATCCCTTAAAGCCAGAGGCAATACTTGGTATAAAACCAGTGTTTGAGTCACTATTTAGAGAAGGAATAATAATACCGTGCAATGATTCTCCAGTGCGCACTCCAATTTTTCTTGTGAAAAAGATAATAGAAAAAGGTCAACCCACAGAGTGGCGTTTTGTACAAGATTTACAGGCAGTAAATGCAGCTGTCAGACAAAGGGCTCCATTAGTGCCAAATCCATACACGATCCTGTCACAAATACCACAAGACGCAACATTTTTCTCAGTGGTAAATTTGGCTAATGAATTTTTTAGTATGCCAGTGGATAAAAACAGCCAATTTTGGTTTGCATTTGAATTTAATGGCAGAGGCTACAAATTTACATGGTTAAGTCAGGATTATGGAGAATCACCGACTCTGTATAACGAAGCACTTCAAAGTAGTCTGGAGCCTTTGACCCTGACAGCTGGAACTGCTTTGTTACAATACGTGAATGACCTTTGCCTGTGTGCTCGCGATGAGTCTACATGTGTAACTGATACTGTGACACTCCTGATATGGCGTTATTTTACTGACAAATGTGGAGAGCGCATTACTGTAGCGCGAAAGCACATTAATACAATCTGCTCGCGTGCGGATTTCCCTTGCTCTCGCACAAAACCGGAGTCACGCGCGCAGATACACGCTGCTCTCGCCGGGAGAGAGTGCACGCACTTAAAACGTGTCTCCTCTCACTCAGACTGTGTCCTGTGCGCTCACAAATCTCTCTGTGCTCATGCGCGATAGATATAAATTATTTTCGCACCTGAATTAAACGTTGTCAAAGGTTATCAACCAATCAAATTTTAAAGATGGATCTGTAATTTCTTTACAATTTAATACTACGTAGTCATAATATCAGAAATGAATGTTTGGATGATTTGTAAATAACCTAGTTTAACAGTTTGGTCAAACCCTTCTCAACGAGTTATCTAAACAAACAAAAAAGCATATGAATTTTAATTCTTAAAATTCATGTGGTCATATAGGCCTATATATATATATATATATATATATATATATATATATATATATATATATATATATATATATATATATATATATCTTCTGATTTAAAACAGAACTATTTAGATAAGGGTCAGATGCACTATTCCCTAAACCTATACTTAAGATTTGGAGACCAAATATAACACTATAATGAATTTTTCATATTTGCCATAACATAACTACATTATATTCTATGCATTTGCAGACAATGTAATTATATGTAACTTCCATATAACTGTATATTCACTGTTTTAGAGAAGAGTGCCCATTGAATGTATAGCTAATATTAAGTGGATTTTCATTAAAAAATCAGAACGGAAAACACTGGATTAAGAAAAAAAAAACTCCCAATAAATGGCCAAACAGCAATGCTATTAGAACATTTATTGTTATATCTTGCATCATTTACATTTATTTTTACATTTGATGTTGATTTGAGGAGTTGTTACTTATTATTGCCATCATACCAACTGAGAATTTATTGCAATGATTTTAAATTCAGTTCAGGTATCTGCCTGACATATTATGACATAACATTGATGTTTTATATAAAGTAGGGCCATAGGCTATAATATGTTGTTTTTAGATAAATTGATCAGAGACCAGCCAGTTGCTCAGAGGTTATGTACAAATCATCCAAGCACCCAATTCCTGGCCATTTCTATACATTTTATTAACATTGCTAAATATTATTAAACTGGAAAGAAATTAAAGATCCATCTTTGATTATCAAAAGAATTCCAATTGTGGAGGTCTGATTGGTTAAAGCTTTATTTATATAGTACCTTTTAAAACAGTGTTTATAAAGTAGCCTATTTTACAGAGAGATGCATGTGTGCATTTGCAGAAAAAATCAAGATACAAAGATAAAAGAGATATAGTAAAACAAAGTAGCTACAATAACCAGTTTGTTAAAACAAAAATACAACAATAAAAAAATCAAGGAAAGACCCTGCACAAATCTGTTTTGAGACTACTTTTTAAAAGTGCATAACGATAACCTTTGACAACGTTTAATTCAGGTGCGAAAAGAATTAATATCAATAGCGCATGAGCACAGAGAGATTTGTGAGTGCACAGGACACAGTCTGAGTGAGAGGAGACACGTTTTAAGAGCGTGCACTCTCTCCGGGCGAGAGCAGCGTGTATTTGAGCGCGCGCGTCCGGTTTTGTGCGAGAGCAAGGGAAATCCGCGCGCGAGCAGAGAGATTCGTGCTCGCTCATTGTATTAATGTGCTTTCGCGCTACAGTAATGCGCTCTCGACATTTGTGACCTTTGCCTGTGTGCTAGAGATGAGTCTACGTGTGTGACTGATACTGTGACTTTCCTGAAGCATCTGGCTCAGGAGGGCCACAAGGTCAGTATGGCGAAGCTGCAGTTTGCGAAGCAGCAGGTTACATTTTTAGGGCATGTAATAACACCCAATAGCAAATCTCTGTCTGACAAAAGGGTTAAGGCTATAAAAGATGTACCAAAACCACTCACAGAGAAACAAATGCTGTCATTTTTGGGTCTGTGTTACTATTGTCGAACATTTATTCCAAATTTTGCAATTCTTGAGCAGCCTCTGAGACCCCTAACAATAGGGAAGGGGTTGAAGTCATGTGACAAAATTGAGTGGACAGGAGAGGCAGAAGAGACATTTGTGAACATGAAAGTTCAGCTGTCTCTGGCGCCAACTTTGGGCCTGCCAGTACCAACTAAGCCTTTTGTTCAGATGGTAGATGAGAAAAATGGATTTATGACTTCTGTGTTATTGCAACATCATGGAGACAGATTGAGACCTGTGGCCTATTTTTCAAGCAAACTAGATCCAGTTGCAGCAGGCCTGCCACACTGTCTGAGGGCGCTGGCATCTGCTGAACAGGCCGTAATGGCGTCTAGATAATTCGTAGATTACTCTGACCTGACATTGATGGTGCCACACGCAGTGTCCATGATTTTGCAAGAACAGAAAACATCGCATTTATCAACGGCTCGGTGGTTACGATACCACACTATCTTGCTTGATTTGCCGAATATCAATGTTAAACGATGCACGACGTTGAATGCTGCTACTCTCCTTCCAACGGATGCGGATGGGGAGGAGCACCATTGTTGCCTAATCGCACTTGAACAGGGGTGTACGCCACGTCCAGATCTCTCTGACATACCACTTGAAAACTGCGACAATGTCCTCTTTGTGGATGGCTCAGCTTTTAGAGATCCACAAACAGGCCTGAATAAAGTTGGCTATGCTGTAACGACTGCATTTGAAGTTGTGGCTTCTGGCTTCATTGCCATCAAATATTCAGCACAAGCAGCGGAGCTTTGCGTGAAGCGTGAAGCGTGTGAGGGGTGTAAACTCATGACAGACAAATGCGCCACTATTTACACGGATTCGCGCTACTCATTTGGGGTTACACATGACTTTGGAGCATTTTGGAAACACAGAATATTTTTAAAGTCAGATGGGCGCCCAATATTGAATGCTCCTCTTGTAGCAGCATCGTGCTGCCAGAGAAGATAGCCATTTGTAAGTATGCAGCACACACAAATAACAAACATTTTGTGTCTACAGGAAACGCCAGAGCAGACGCAGCTGCGAAGGCCGCAGCAGCTGAGCAGACAAAAGAAACAGAGTGTACTATGCTATCTGAACATAACCCTGACATTTATACTTCTTTACAGAGCATGCAGGCCTTTGCCTCGGGGCAGAAAAAGTCCAGTGGAAACACTGCGGCTGTTGTCGAAGATTTTTATTGGTCAAAATATGTATTGTTCGAGTGTAATCATTATGAATATAACCATTTATATATCCAGTTATTCTTCCATTATAATCATATATGCCTGTGTGGAAAATGCCTACGTGGCTAAAGTAGACAGGCTCTCAGATTACAAACATCTGGAAAAATACAAGTGGGCTTCTTTCTTTACCATAACAAGAACCCCTTCTCTCTAGGTAGAATTGTATGCACAAAGGAACCATTCTATGTATGGAAAACGCCTTAAAGTCAAAACTGTATAAAAAGAGAGGCAGAGAAACATTCTGGAGATGTTTTTCTGCAGAGAACTTCTCCACTTTATTCTTGATGTAATAAAGTGTATCTTCTGGCATCAAAAACCCAAGACTGAGTGTGGTCCCTCAGATTAGCGGCAGACGACACTACAAATTGGCGACCACGAAGGGACTGGAAAAGAGCAGCAGAGTGAACAACCACTTTGGGCTGGCTGAGACGAGCAACACACAAAAAAGGTGGCCACCGAACGGTAAGCAATTTTGCTTATATAATTAGTTTATGTTGTTTGCCGGTCTGCCCTTAAAACTTAACACGTAACACTTAAAATCTGCTCTTCCAGAAATAGAAAATAAATAAAAAATAAAAAAAGGGGTTTTGATGCCAGAAGAAATAACTGCATGCACATATTTGGTTTACTGTTAGGAAGGCCTTGATAGGTGACTTAAATTAAAACTGGATGGTGTAGGTAAAAATACATTGCCTGCAATGGTCTGTGTTTATTATAGTCGGGACCTAAAAGGACAGCAACAATGAAGCAGATATAGTAAAGGAAAGCGCGCAAGTCCTACGGATACCGCTTTGAGAAAGAAAATGGTGGGAGGCGACTCAAAGGGCTGCACGGGTAGGCAAAAATCCCTGCTGGGCGCTGATTTTTTATTGAGTTGATGGAGATTAATCAGTAAAAGAGCGAGAGCACTGCAGGTCACTCGAGGAAGAGTGTAGTGTATGCATCAGATAAAATAAAGACTAAAATTAGGAGAAATTGGTTAAAATAGTTAAGGTAAATAGAAAAAATTGGATTGTAACATTATAGGAAAAAGTATGGCAGCCACTCCAGTGGAAATATTAGGATTAAAATATCCACTGTGTAAAAGAGTTAATAAACAAGATATCAAACAAATGGCAGAAGAGAACAAAAAATCTGGAGACAAAGTGGCCACAGGAGGGGACATTTGAGGTAACATTGTGTGAGGAAATGGAAACTGATAAAAAAAACATAAAACTAAGCACATCAGTAAGAAACGAGATAAAAGGGAAGCAAAAAGGAAAAAGAGAAAGAAGTGATAGCCATGTTTAAAAAGGAAGGGGACGACATATTAAAAAATATAAAACAGGCCAGAAAACTACTGAAAGAGGCAGACAAAAATACGAAGAAAAAGGTAAGATTATTTTCTGAGCCGCCTCCCATTTGCCCACAGAGGGACAGTTCCCAATCCTCAAGGGAACAGTAGAAGTAACTGGAGAAATGCAAATGGAAGGTCTAGTAGAGTCGGAAGAAAAAAAGGAACCAGCTGTAAGAACACATAGGCAACAGAGAAAAGAAAGTGAAGAATATTTACAGATGGATTGTTATAGACAGGCAAGCATAGCGTTAGAAAAGATGAAAACAAACTAAGATAGAACAAACTTTGAGGAAGTGTTAGAAGAAATAGAAGAGAAAATTAAAGAATCAGGAAAAAAGATACAAGAGGTAAATAGATTGGAAAGAGGGAGAAGTAAATTGTTTAGAGGATGTGAATGAAGGAAATTAGTTATTTGCAAAGATGGATGAAATTCTTCAAACAACTACTCTGGACAGAGCAGTGAACTCTCATAATATGGATGGAATTGTTTTTGATGCAGTCCGTCCAGCAGTGTGGCAGGCACTGCGTGCGGAATACCCAATCATACTGGACCCTAAGTCATTAAAAGGACAAGATCTGGATGACACAGAAAATCCAACCACATATGTCCTTAGACAGCTGAAAAGGTGGAAACAAGAGACTGAAGGGAATCCAGAGTAAATGCTCCGCAACCAAATATTCTGTCAAGCCCACCTACAGCAGTCCCTCCAAACGCACACCAGATCCCAGTACCTATAATTAATGTTTATACTCAACAGCCCTGTCCAATGGGATGGAGAAAAAAACCAATACAGAGAGGCCAGAGAGGAAGAGGCAAACCTTTTACTGGTCCTCCAGGTGTGTGCTGGGCATGTGCACAGCCCGGAAATAATAAAAATGACTGTCCCACCTATCCATGGCAACAGTACCCTCTGGGAGGAAGGGGGGAGAGCTGGCCTCACATCTCCCCTTGTCTGGAAAATTCGCAAAGACAATAGGATTCTCGGGAAAAATGCAATAATTCCAATGACAGCTCCAGTGAGTCTACAAACAAGAAATCAAAGTATAACAATGCCTATTCTGGTATCAAATCAGACTCCTATCAGTTTGTTAGGAAGAGCTGCATTATGTAAATTGGAATTCCAGAAGGTGTATGAATTTCATTGCACAATGATATATGATCCAGAGAGAGATGGAAAAATAGAACAAAAATGGCAGGAAGAAACAAAAGGACAGCAAATTGAGATGGTCTCTCAGTACATCATAATAGGTAAAAAGGGAGCAGCTTTAAAAATAACAGATAGTGAATTTGTTAAAAAATGGTTGTGTAACTAATTCTGTCCCACATATTGCAGTATATGTAGATTGGGAAGCAAAAAATTTAGGACCAATGATGAAAAATACCAGTACCAGAAAGGCCCTTTAAGCATTTGGTAATGGACTATGTAGAAATGATAAAGCGAGTACAAGACTAAAAATACATTCTTTTCTTTTTATGATCAACATTTTTATTCAGATTTAGTGTCACATCAGAAACATATATCACAATTCATAGTTCCAGAGAAATATGTACAAACAGATGCCATGAAGCTATCCACTGTTACCAAAGGAGAGGAAGAAAAATAAAAGAAATAAAATTCAGATATGCATAGCAGTAATGTCAACTTTCCAGCCTATCTAGCAACATCACAGCAATATTTGCCCAACTCCGAATAGTGTTGTCTTTTGCGCCGTTGAGCCTGGCAGTGGTACCTTCCAGCAAGGCAATGTCTCTGAAGTATGATAGCCAGGTAGAAGTTGTGGGAATGGATGGTTCTATCCATAACTTCAAAATAGTCTTTTTGGCAGCAGTACTTGCAGCTGACAAGGTCCTTTTTTGATGAGCATTCAGCTGGAGAATGGAATCGTCTAACAATAGAAAAAGCAGGGGATCTCGAGGTATATCCAAGTGCAGGAAATCCGAAAGAACAGAACATACAAATTTCCAAAAAGGAACCAACACTGGGCATTCCCAAAACATATGCAAGTAAGAACCAACTGTAGATTTATTACATAAATGACAGTAAGGATCAGATCTAGCTTTCATCTTGTATAGTATACTGGGAGTGATATAGGCCCTGTTGATACATTTATAATGAATCATCTGATGAGCAAGATTCTTAGAAGCAGTGAAACATCTGATCCATACCACGTCCCAATCAGGTTGAGCAAGACCTTCCCTTTCCCAGGAGTAGATAGCTGGAATATACGTATACTGCAGTAAAAGGACTGAGTTATAAATCTTAGAAACTAAACCACTAGAAGGAGTATTAATGTCCAACCACTCCCACAAAGGGTGTGGGAGCACATTGGTGGTCCAAGGAACGCCGTAGGCCTTTAAAGCTGTAAATATAAAAAGAAGGAAAATCCAGTTAAAGAAAACTTTGCACTTAAGTCCTGAAACGATTTGAGGCCCTTATCACAATGAATGTCATTCAATGTATGAACACCAGCATCAGACCAGGCTTTAAAAACAAAAGGTTTATTACCCGTGCATAAACGATTATTATGCCATAACGGAGTTGTCTTAGTATATAGAAAAGGGCCACCCATAATTTTTTCCACCTTTTTCCATGCATCAAGTGAATATTCGATAATTGGTCCATATGTTTTCTTTAAGGATTTTGAAATACCTGAACAGGGGAGATCTTGTAAACGAAGAGGATGAATAATATTCGCCTCCAGAACTCGCCATGGAACCGAAGAATCTGGATTAGCCCAGGTTTTGATTGCCCTTATTTGAAAAGCTAAATTGTATAATTCAAAATTAGGAAATGACAGACCTCCATCTAATTTCATAGACAGATTTGTCAGGTGGGTGGAGGCAGTACCATCAGCAGATCTGGGAACAGGAACAGTAATTAAATTTCTAACAAGATAAGTAATTCCTAGATTTGGAATACCATCAGAAATAAGTTAAGATAATGGGTCGGCATTCATACAGAAAACAGTAAAACAAGTATTGTAACAATTAAGAATAAAAAGGGTGCGTCGAAAGGGTTACTGGAACTATCAAGGACAAAATTAACAAAATATGTGAAAGTACTAAACTTAATTGGATTGATGCATTACCTCTTGCACTAATGAGCTATCGCATGCAAACTAACAGGAGCACGCACGTAACACCGCATGAAATGCTTACGGGTCGACCCATGCCTGTGCCATATTGTAGAGGTCCCTACAAAGGACCGCCTCTAGAGCAATTACAAATGGAACTTCGTTCATATATGAAGAAATTAACTGCCATTCATAAAGTTATCTATTTACAGGAAAAAAAGAAAAGAGCCCAGAGAGGAAACAGAGACTGCATGTCCAGTGTTCCGGGTGATCAAGTATAGCTGAGGGTATTCAGGAGAAAATGGAATGAGCCCAGGAGAGAGGGACCTACAAAGTGGTGAGAGCTATTCCAACAGCAGTCCAAGTGGAGGGAAGCACAACCTGGTATCATCTAAAACCACTGTACCAGAGTTCCCATGGAAAAGACGGAAAGAAAAGGAAACAGACAAGCAGACAATGCAGGAGAAAGTAACGAGAAGAAACCAGAGACACAAGATGAAGTGCAAACTGACGAAAGCACAAAGATCCACAAGGAGCTCCCTTCCTCCTGTCAGACGAACAGGAGAGGAAAGAGAAAAAGTCTGATAACATATCTGAAGACCATTCTATGCAAAAAATCTGGGCTGAAGATCAACTATTCTAATCTTGTGATATTCTATGTGTGATGTTTTGAATGTGTTTTTATCTTTTATACATAACTTTGACAACCGCAGGCAAGCGCTGACCCAATTGCACGCTCATGCTTAAAACATTGCTTTCTACTGAAGTAGAAATTATGGAGACTGGATCTTTTACGCCCTCATAATCAAGGGTGGGGGGAGAGGTTTGGTTCTGATGCTCCAAACCAGAGTGATGCTGCATCATTTAGTCATTGGTAATAAAACAGAGTGACTTATTTAGTCACTGGGTAGTGTTAACTAATACGACTGAATTATGAAGTAGCACTCTGGGTAAAAATAAACAAATGTGAGACTTACTAAGTCTCAAAGGGGGGAATGTCGAAGATTTTTATTGGTCAAAATATGAATTGTTCGAGTGTAATCATATATATAACCATTTATATATCCAGTTATTCTTCCATTATAATCACATATGCCTGTGTGGAAAATGTCTACGTGGCTAAAGTAGACAGGCCCTCAGATTAGAAATATCTGGAAAAATACAAGTGGGCTTCTTTCTTTACCATAACAAGAACCCCTTCTCTCTAGGTAGAATTGTATGCACAAAGGAACCATTCTATGTATGGAAAACGCCTTAAAGTCAAAACTGTATAAAAAGAGAGGCAGAGAAACATTCTGGAGATGTTTTTCTGCAGAAAACTTCTCCACTTTATTCTTGATGTAATAAAGTGTATCTTCTGGCATCAAAAATCCAAGACTGAGTGTGGTTCCTCAGATTAGCGGCAGACGACACTAAATTGAATGATGGTGTCTGGATGAGCTGTGATGGCAAGCTTTGTTTACCTCGGTAGTTATTTCCTCATTATGCTAAGTCAATGCATGGGAATGACCATGCATCGAAAGGGGGAATGATTTACACAATTGAAAGAACTGTGAGGGGTTTACAACATTTGCTGAAAATTTTTGTAAAAGATGTGTCATTTGTAACACATAACGTAGCAAGAGGTATAAAAATGTCCCAAGTATCCCAGCCGGCACCGACAAGACCTTTTGAATATCTACAAATGGACTTCATTGAACTGTCCCCATGTGAGGGGAAGAAATATTGTCTGGTAATGCTTAATATGTGGCCCAAATGGGTGGAAGTTTTCCCAACATCCAAACAGGACGCAGCAGCGGTAGCAAAAGCTCTGCTGACTGAAATAGTCCCAAGATGGGGAATTCCACGAAAAATCAGTTCAGACAATGGAACGCATTTTGTTAATGAGACAATAAAACAAGTGGGTAAGTTTTTGGGAATTGACATGAAGACACTTTGCAGTTACCACCCAGCTTCTGGCGGATGCGTGGAACGTGAAAACGGAATACTAAAAAACAAATTGGCTAAATGCTGTGAGGAAACTGGATTCACATGGGTTAAGGCGTTACCAATCGTTCTCATGTATATGAGAATGAGAAAACGATCTAGGGTAAACCTGAGCCCATTCGAAATTCTCTTCGGTAAACCACCATTTATGGGTATAGAAGGAGGTAAGCAACAGCTGCCATCGACAGAGGTGTGTGAGCATGACATGTTGAGTTACTGTAAAGAAATGTCCTCTCTGTTGTCTAAGGTCTGTGTGCAGGTGAAATCTGCGGAGGGGAAAGTTGCTGAAACTCCTTGCATGACCTAAAACCAGGTGATTTCGTGGTAGTACGGGATCTGAGAAGGAAAAGCTGGAGAGCAAAGCGGCGGTCCGTTCCAGGTGCTCCTAACTACTCACACGGCCGTGAAAGTAGCTCAGAGGGCAACGTGGCTTCATGCCAGCCACTGCAGAAAGGTTCCATCTGCATCTCAGGAGGAGGAGCGGAGGGAGTAAGAGATTGAAGCTGAAGGCAGGATGGTCTGACTGCAGGATCAGGATCGAGATGAAAAACGGAACAGCGAACAACTGCACAGCGATGATCGAAAGGACGGCGACAAACTTCACATATCCATTCAGCAGGCTGAGCGACACTTCACCCGCAGCAGTGTGGGTTTGTGGAGACAGAGCATTTCATCATTTGCCAGAAAAAGGGTGGTCAGGATGTTGTTATCCAGCATTAATAAATGTAGGGACATCTGTGTATTTACCAAGCAGTGAACCCAAGGGTCTCTCCCTTGAAAAGGAATGTTAACATTTTACCAGGGACTCTGCCAGAAAAATACAATGGGTATGTGTTATCTAATCCTTGGACAACTCCTGGAGCTAACATACGGTGGTCAGTTTTCCTAGGGATGGGAACTGCTGTGAGCATAAAGATAAATGGGTTAGCATGGACTGTATTAGCCTTAGCCAATAGCACTGAGAATGCACTGACAATGGTTAATGATGAGATGAAACAAATTAGGGATGCAGGCATTCAGAACAGATTAGTGCTCGATATGCTTACGTCAGAACGAAGGGGAGTCTGTAAAATGCTAGGCACATCATGTTGCTTCCATATTCCAGATTACAGTGAAAATGTTACCAACATCATCATTCACATGAGAATGGCCGTAAAAGAGCCTGAACGAATCAACAATGTATGGCTTGAATGGTTAGCAAACATATGGGGAGGATGGGGATACTGGTTGTTTAATACTTTATTGCCAATAGTGGGGGCAGGATTATTGCTGTTATTGTGTCTACCCTGCATTTTTCAGTTTGTATCCAGCTCAGTACAGAGAGTGATGAATTCTGGTATGTCACATCAAATGGTTAAAATGACTGTTTATCCTGAGAACATGTTTTTAGACATGGGCGAAGAGAAAATGGATGATGGAGAAACTACCAGTAGTGGAAGTTACAGTGAAATGTGTTAAACAAATTAAGAAACATGGGGCGTTTGGCCAGTGTTTAGCCCAGCTATATCTATACTATTTGCTTGCTAAAATTAGGGGCTGTCCCCACACAAAAAGCCTTGAAGCCCGTGTTTTTCTGACTTCTTTCACGAATTTAAGAGAGTGATCATTTATACGAAAATCAGAGATGAAGAGTATATATGTGATGTAAAAGCTTAAATTTGCTTTATTATTATTATTATTTTGAGTTTATTACATTTAATCTTGGTAAAGTAGTAAGAGTTTTAAGCATTGTAATGAATTTTTGTTTTATTAGCTATCAATGGATGATAAAAAGGGGGAAATTGTGGTGGAAAATTTCATTTCTATTGAATTTTGCATGATCTTATGTGCTTATAGTAGAGGGAGTATAGGCTACTATGTGACAAAAATATGATTGATGAGGGTCATAAAAACCCCCCTCCCTCCTACCATAAATGGACACCTGTTTGGACACCTGTTTCTGTACACCACCCACCAATCTAACCGGACATGTGTGTATCCACCCCAGCGATCCCATGGAATGTATGATTGTTTGGGAATGTGTTTTTGTGTGGGGATCGTTGAAACTGTTCAAAACTATGTGCTTTAAACTTTAAATTGTGAAACGTGGTATGATTATTAAACGGGATAAGGGAAGTTTTTATTAAAGTTTTCAGACACACATTTCAAGAAAAACATCAAACATAAGCGGTATATTAACAATGTGATGTTTTTTCCAGAAAAGAGTAAAAACGGATCAAGACGAATATTTAAGTGTTGTTAATTTTAAAGCTAGTTAGAGTTTGTTACAAGTTAAATAAAAAGAAAACTAGGCTACTGACCATCTATCTAAAACAAACAAAAAAGTATCAGATACGTGCGTTAAACAGTCCGTGACAGTTAAAATCTTGTAACATTACAATTTAAAAGTTTGAGAGTTTGTTACCGGTTAGAAAATAAAGAAAAAATGCTGACTTATCTTACCATCTAAAACAAACAATATCAGACCGTTAAGCGCCAGTAGTCAAACTCTATGTTGTACTCTACCATTAGAATTTAAAACTAGTTAGAGTTTGTCTCAAGTTAAATTAAAAGAAAAATGCTGACCATCTATCTAAACAAACAAAAAAAAAGTATCAAATACGTTCGTTAAACAATACGGCAGTTTTTCTACGTTACAATTTAAAAACTATTTAGAGTTTGTTACAGTTAAAAAATAAAATAAAAATGGTGACTTCTCACCATGATCTAAAACAAAAAGTATCCTTCCAGATACGTTCGTTAAAACACCAGTATAAGATACTTGTCAAAATCTGTTGCACTCTACCATTAGCTACAATTTTAAAAAGCTAGACCTTGTTACTGACAGAAAGTTAAACAAAAGAAAAAAGACCTGACCAACTTACTGACCTGACCTGACCTGACCGACATACATCTTCACACGCTGCTGTCAAAACTCAGAATGTTTACGTCCGGTCATACTCAAACCACACCCACTAACTGACCCTAACACATCCTTAACCGCAAAAGATAGATTTAAATGTATGTTAAAAGAATTAAAGTAATGTTTTTAATAAATCGACATCATTTCTTAATTGATAAAAAAATTTTACCTGTTTTTTAACATTAGACCACCATTTTTACTTTAAAAATTAGGATAGCCTATACAAGTTTTACCTTATAAACAAATGCCGCCTAAGCCACAGGAAAAATGTTGTTTGTTCGCGACTTGTTATCTATCAATTAAAACAGACATACGTAATTAAACGTCTAAGGTTTTTACAACACGGTACGAAATGTAAATATTTCATCTCACGTAGGGTATCGAAACGAGAAAGGCGCCTGGTGTCTGGGTTTGCAATTCGTCTGGAATCTAATGAGTTTTTGAGGGTTGTGGCATTGTGTGTCAGCTAAAGTTCAGTGATCAAAGGGTATCAATTCCAGCTATTTTATGACGTGCACCTGAGAGTGTGAACTTTCTCAAAAGTTTAGTCAAAAGTTCAGTGGCTGGTCAAAAGATGTGAACCTATTGAACCTTTTTAACCACAAACATCTGGTTAGGTTAAGAAGAAAAACAGGAATGTTAATAGCCTAATGTAGATCTGGGGGATGTGATTTCACAGAGGTTCAATGTGGCCTTAGATAGATAGAGAAAAGGCAAGTGAAATAAATAGGAAGATTTATGTTTTAAACAAACATACACGCAAAACACAAAACACTCAACACAAACACAAACACTTCAAACACGCAGACAAACATAAACACAAACATCCCTACAGGTTACATTTAGACTTTGTACGGTCTCGTACAACATTTTTACAAATAAAAACTTTTAGAACAAGATGATGATAAGCAGCATGATTAAACAATGATATAACTTTTGTTTTAACAAACAATCAGAGTTTTGTAGATTTTTAGATCTTTCAAACCTAAAAACATGATGCGCTAAAGCAAGTATTAGAAGCAGTCAAATAATCCTCTGATGAATGCAAGACGCTTACATAGTTTTTCTTAATGAATTAGCTATATTAGACTGAAAATTAGATGTCATAAGGTTGTTTGCAACAAAAAGTGTTTCTTATACAAGGTGCTACAAATGTCTCACAGAACCTTTACAACAGATTAGACTTTCTTTCTCACTTTACTTAAAAAGGGTGTTATTAACCATGCTGTTTAAATGCAACATATTTATTTTCCACTATATCACTATAATGTTTTAATTTACTAAAATAAAAACAATTGGGTCTTTATAGGTTTATTTTACTAAGATTTGATCAATTTATTGATATAAGAAACAAACAAATATTCGATAAGTCCATCTTATCACCCCAAGCTGATGTGTCTGATGGTTTGTGATGACATTAATATCTTACTGATACACATGTGTTAAGATGTTAAGTATGTGTAAAGTATGTGTAAAGTTCAATATTACTTTTAAAAAATAGTTAAAAAGGAATCTTTTTTTAGCTTTCATATAGGATTCACGGTCATACTCAGTTGGATTTTGTGTAACAGAGTCCTGAAACAAATGAAAATAGAATGTATGGAAGACTTTACTTTTAAGATATTATAATGACTGACTAAAAACTTTAGATTGATTAAACAGCTGAGGTTATGCATTTCTCTTGAATATGTATACAGTAACCAGTAATTACATAAAACATTATTGTATAAATACATAACCTTGTAAATTCAGCATAATTCTAGCATATTAATCAATAAAAAAGACTTCATTTATATACCATATCTGACTTTCTCATCAAAACGCGACAAATTTTCTTTTTACTTTTTAAATGTTGAACAACCGGTTTTGTTGGAAAACAAAAATCAAACAAACAATAAAAAAAAAGTGTTATGTTTCCCAGTTAGAATGCTTATAGTTAGTAATAAAATCACATCTTTAAGCTAAAACATTTTTCTTTCAAACTCTCTCAAGCACCCACACAGCTTTTCACAGACACCCCCACAAACAGCCAACAACATCCACAATCCACTAAACAATGTTTGTTTAAACATTTAGCTGTAGCTGAGACCCTAATTTCACGCAGTGTTGGGAAGGTTGCTACGGAAATGTTATAGGCTATAGATTACAAGTTACCCTATTTAAAATCTAATAAGTAGCGTAACTATTTCAATTACTTTAAAAAGTAATGTAACTGATTTGATTACTTTTTTTTAATTACTTTTCTAAATATGTAATGTTTTCTACTGTTAATCTTTTGAAACATGTACGCAGACAAACATAAACACAAACACTCAACACAAACATGCACACAAACATCCCTACAGTTAAACATTTAGACTTGTACGATGTCTCATACAAACCTTTTACAAATAAAAACTTTTAGAATCACACAGGGTATCTCTACAAGATGATGAAAAGCAGTATGATTAAACAATGATATAACTTTTGTTTTAACAAATAAGCTAAGTTTTGTAGATTTTTAGATCTTTCAAACCTAAAAACATGATGCGCTAAAGCAAGTATTAGAAGCAGTCAAATAATCCTCTGATGAATGCAAGACGCATACATAGATTTTTCTTAATGAATTAGCTATATTAGCCTGAAATTAGTTGTCATAAGGTTGTTTGCAACAAAAAGTGTTTCTTATGCAAGGTGCTACAAATGTTTCACAGAACCTTTACAACAGATTAGACTTTCTTTCTCACTTTACTTAAAAAGGGTGTTATTAACCATGCTGTTTAAATGCATGGGTCTTTATAGGTTTATTTTACTAAGATTTGATCAATTTATTGATATAAGAAACAAACAAATATTCGATAAGTCCATCTTATCACCCCAAGCTGATGTGTCTGATGGTTTGTGATGACATTAATATGTTACTGATACACATGTGTTCAGATGTTAAGTACGTGTAAAGTATGTGTAAAGTTCAATATTACTTTTAAAAATAGTTAAAAAGGAATCTTTTTTTAGCTTTCATATAGGATTCACGGTCATACTCAGTTGGATTTTGTGTAACAGAGTCCTGAAACAAATGAAAATAGAATGTATGGAAGGCTTTACTTTTAAGATATTATAATGACAGACTAAAAACTTTAGATTGATTAAACAACTGAGGTTATGCATTTCTCTTGAATATGTATACAGTAACCAGGGATTACATAAAACATTATTGTATAAATACATAACCTTGTAAATTTAGCATGATTCTATCATATTAATCAATAAAAAATACTTTATTCATTATTCATTTACATACCATATCTGACTTTCTCATCAAAACGCGACAAATTTTCTTTTTACTTTTTAAATGTTGAACAACCGGTTTTGTTGGAAAACAAAAATCAAACAAACAATAAAAAAAAAGTGTTATGTTTCCCAGTTAGAATGCTTATAGTTAGTAATAAAATCACATCTTTAAGCTAAAACATTTTTCTTTCAAACTCTCTCAAGCACCCACACAGCTTTTCACAGACACCCCCACAAACAGCCAACAACATCCACAATCCACTAAACAATGTTTGTTTAAACATTTAGCAGTAGCTGAGACCCTAATGGAATTATTTTACGCACAGTGTTGGGAAGGTTGCTACGGAAATGTAATAGGTTATAGATTACAAGTTACCCTATTTAAAATCTAATAAGTAGCGTAACTATTTCAATTACTTTAAAAAGTAATGTAACTGATTTGATTACTTTTTTTT
>NW_015655577.1:5146-14798 GCF_001515625.1 Sinocyclocheilus rhinocerous | reverse complement strand
ATGATTAAACAATGATATAACTTTTGTTTTAACAAATAAGCTAAGTTTTGTAGATTTTTAGAACTTTCAAACCTAAAAACATGATGTGCTAAAGCAAGGATTAGAAGCCGTCAAATAATCCTCTGATGAATGCAAGACGTTTACATAGATTTTTCTTAATGAATTAGCTATATTAGACTGAAAATTAGTTGTCATAAGGTTGTTTGCAACAAAAAGGGTTTCTTATACAAGATGCTACAAATGTCTCACAGAACCTTTGCAACAGATTAGACTTTCTTTCTCACTTTACTTAAAAAGGGTGTTATTAACCATGCTGTTTAAATGCAACATATTTATTTTCCACTATATCACTATAATGTTTTATTTTACTAAAATAAAAATAATTGGGTCTTTATAGGTTCATTTTACTAAGATTTGATCAATTTATCGATATAAGAAACAAACAAATATTCGATAAATCCATTTTATCACCCCAAGCTAATGTGTCTGATGGTTTGTGATGACATTAATATCTTACTGATACACATGTGTTAAGATGTTAGTGTAAAGTTCAATATTACTTTTAAAATAGTTAAAAAGGAATCTTTTTTAGCTTTCATATAGGATTCACTGTCATACTCGGTTGGATTTTGTGTAACAGAGTCCTGAAACAAATGAAAATAGAATGTATGGAAGACTTTTCTTTTAAGAATTTGATTTAACAAATCAATTATTCATTAGATTAACAAATATTCATAGACCCCTCACCCAATAAACATACTTGGGTGCCAAGTTGTCTGTGAATGAGGCCCAGGACCCTGGTTTCCATGGCAACCACGACACCTCTGCTAGACCAGATCCATTTACGATCTAATGGCATGTTGAGAATATCCCCTCGTACTACTCTTTCATAAGGAAGAGACACAGTGCACATTAGAAATTGACTCTTTTCTGATTAATTAATAGGAAAACCTTCCTTTGAATGAACACACATATCCTTCAGGTCATGGTGTATGTTGTCTTTGAGATTTTATACTGTTTTATGCAGGCTTATGATCGAAACACTCATTCATGTCATCTTACATATATGTAACCCTACCATATTTAGTATCTTTAGTATCTAATTAGTCTTCTGATGATCTAAACGAGAGTGTATATTATATGTTGGTACATAGGCAATATATTAGTGTCCTGAGAATCTTTAGTAATTTCGATTCAAGTTCCATTTGCAAATTACCATGCTTAGAGACAAAGGGTCGTAAAACCCTCCAGCAATTGCCACCTCCCGCTTGGAATTTCCGTCTTTCTCATTGGACAAGCCCATTTTGAGAGGCGGCATAAAGGCCTCACATTCAGTGACCCTCCCAGAGTCGGTGGTTTTGGTTGAATTCTGAGAAGATGAAGATGGCGGCCGCGACCGCTTCCGCGGTAAACTAAGCTTCTTTTTATTAGTTTAACAAAACTCAAATTGAATTCAGCTGGACACACTTTCCTGTTTATCACAACAAATGGCCAAGCAAAGTGCACGACACTGACAAGGTACGCGATACAGTACTTACTGAGAACTTACTGAAAAAGTTTATTGCATTTGAAACGAGTTCTTAATTGCATTGCACAAAGACCGTTCTAAACAGTTAGAGAAAATGATTCATGCATTTGAAACAACTGAAACAACTTCTTATTTGCAATATCTATATATAGTTTCTGTGAAATACCATGCATGCATATGCTGTAAAGCTTCTTTCCCAGCAAGAGCTAGTTCATGCATACAGTATAACTACTAATACTTGCACTTACTGAAAATGTTTCATGCATTTGAAATGTATTCTTTAATGCAATGCACATAGAAACAGTTAGAGATTTTATGCATAAAAAGAATATGTTAGAGATTCTATGCACAGCAAGTGTTCCTAAGCAACGTCAGTAATACATATGCTGTAAACTTCTTTTCCAAAGAGAGTTAAGTCTTGCATGTGCTATACTAAGTAAAGCTTGCACTTACTGACAGTTTCATGCATTTATAAAGAGTTCTCATATGCAATGCATATAGATAGTTCTAATGTATAAGCGATTTTATGTATAACAAGGTTTTGTTAGTGTCTATGCACAGCAAGTGTAAGTTGGAGTATCTAAGCAATACCATGCATGCATACGCAGTAAAGCTTCTTTAGCAGCTGGAGATAGTTATTGCATGCAGAATATGAATTAATGCTCGCACTAACTGAAAATGATTCATTCATTTGAAACAACTGAAACAACTTCTTATTTGCAATGTCTATAGACAGCTTTCGTGCAATTCTATGCATGCCTATGCTGTAATGCTTCTTTCCCAGCGAGAGTTAGGTCATGCATACAGTATAACGACTAATACTTGCACTTACTGAAAATGTTTCATGCATTTGAAATGAGTTATTTAATGCTATGCACATAGACAGTTCTAAACAACTGAGGTATTTTGCATAACAAGATTAAGTTAGAGATTC
This sequence comes from Sinocyclocheilus rhinocerous, assembly GCF_001515625.1. Lineage (NCBI taxonomy): Eukaryota > Metazoa > Chordata > Actinopteri > Cypriniformes > Cyprinidae > Sinocyclocheilus > Sinocyclocheilus rhinocerous. The sequence goes on along the minus strand of NW_015655577.1, from coordinate 12,336 downwards.
TATGCACAGCAAGTGTTTATTAGTGCTCCTAAGCAATGCCTTTAAATGCATATGCTGTAAACGTCTTTTCCAAAGAGAGGTAAATAATGCATGTATTATAGTTAGTAAACTTTGCACTTGCTGAAAGTGTTTCATTTATTTGTAACGAGCTCTTAAATGCAACGCACATAGGCAGTTCTAATATTTTAGAGATTTTATGCATAAAAGGAGTATGTTAGAACTTCTATGCACAGCAAGTGTTTATTGGCGTTCCTAAGCAATACTATTCATGCATATGCTGTAAAGCTTCTTTCCAAACGACAGTTAGTAAATGCATGCAGAATAAGAATTAAAGCTTGCACTAACTGAAAATGATTCATGCATTTGAAACAGCTTCTTCTTTGCAATGCCTAGACAGTTTCTGTGCCAAACAATGCAGGCATATGCTGTAACGCTTCAATCCCAGAGAGAGTTAGTTCATGCGTACAGCAAAACGACTAATACTTGCACTTACTGATAAAGTTTATTGCATTTGAAACGAGTTCTTAATTGCATTGCACAAAGACAGTTATAAACAGTTTGAGCTTTTATTCATAACAAGAATATGTTAGAACTGCTATACACAGCAAGTGTTTATTTGTGTCCCAAAGCAAAACTATTCATATGCTGTAAAGTTTCTTTCTAAGCGACAGTAGTTAATGCATGCAGAACAGGAATTTAAGCTTGTACTAACTGAAAATGGTTCATGCATTTGAAACAGCTTCTTATTTGCAATGCCTATAGACCGTTTCTGTGTAATAACATTCATGCATATGCTGTAAAAGATTCTTCTTTTTTACATTTGTAACGAGTTCATACATGCAATGGACATAGACAGCTCTGTTTTAGGGATTTTAAGCATAACACGAATATATTAGAGCTTCAATGCTCACAGCGTCTGTGTGTTAGTGTATCTAAGCAATAACATGCATGCATATGCATAACAAGAACATGTTAGAGATTCTATGTTCAGCAAGTGTTTTTTAGTGATCCTAAGCAATTCTATTCATGCATATGCTGTAAAGCTTTTTTCTCAGCGACAGTTAATAAATGCAAGCAGAATAGGAAATAAAGCTTGCACTAACTGAAAATGATTCATGCTTTTGGAACAGCTTCTTATTTTCATTGCCCATAGACATTTTCTGTGCAATAATATTAATGCATATGCTATAAAGATTTTTCCCATAGTGAGTTAGTTCATGCATGCAGTATAATGACCAACGCTTGCATTTACTAAAAAGTGCATTGCATAAAGACAGTACTTAACAGTTAGAGCTTTTATGCATAACAGGAGTATGTTAGAACTTCTATGCACAGCAAGTGTTTATTAGTGTGCCTAAGCAATAGTATTAACGCATTTGCAGTAAATCTTCTTTCTCAACGACAGTTAGTAAATGCATGCAGAATAAGAATTAAAGCTTGCACTAACTGAAAATGATTCATGCATTTGAAACAACTGAAACAACTACTTATTTGCAATGTCTATAGACAGTTTCTGTATAATACCATGCATGCATATGCTGTAAAGCTTCTTTCCCAGGAAGAGTTAGTTCATGCATACAGAATAACGACTAATACTTGCACTTACTGAAAATGTTTCATGCATTTGAAATGTATTCTTTAATGCAATGCACATAGAAACAGTTAGAGATTTTATGCATAACAAGAATATGTTAGAGATTCTATGCACAGTTCATTAGTGTTCCTAAGCAATGTCAGTAATACATATGCTGTAAACTTCTTTTCCAAAGAGAGTTAAGTCTTGCATGTGCTATACTAAGTAAAGCTTGCACTTACTGACAGTTTCATGCATTTATAAAGAGTTCTCATATGCAATGCATATAGATAGTTCTAATGTATAAGCGATTTTATGTATAACAAGGTTTTGTTAGTGTCTATGCACAGCACGTGTAAGTTGGAGTATCTAAGCAATACCATGCATGCATACGCAGTAAAGCTTCTTTAGCAGCTGGAGATAGTTATTGCATGCAGAATATGAATTAATGCTCGCACTAACTGAAAATGATTCATTCATTTGAAACAACTGAAACAACTTCTTATTTGCAATGTCTATAGACAGCTTTCGTGCAATTCTATGCATGCCTATGCTGTAATGCTTCTTTCCCAGCGAGAGTTAGGTCATGCATACAGTATAACGACTATGATTCATTAATTTGAAACAACTGAAACAACTTCTTATTTGCAATGTCTATAGACAGCTTTCGTGCAATTCTATGCATGCCTATGCTGTAATGCTTCTTTCCCAGCGAGAGTTAGGTCATGCATACAGTATAACGACTAATACTTGCACTTACTGAAAATGTTTCATGCATTTGAAATGTATTATTTAAAGCAATTCACATAGACAGAACTAAACAGTTAGAGATTTTATGCATAACAAGAATATGTTAGAGATTCTATGCACAGTTCATTAGTGTTCCTAAGCAATGTCAGTAATACATATGCTGTAAACTTCTTTTCCAAAGAGAGTTAAGTCTTGCATGTGCTATACTAAGTAAAGCTTGCACTTACTGACAGTTTCATGCATTTGTAAAGAGTTCTTATATGCAATGCATATAGATAGTTCTAATGTATAAGCGATTCTATGCATAACAAGGTTTTGTTAGTGTCTATGCACAGCGTGTAAGTTAGTGTATCTAAGCAATACCATGCACGCATACGCGGTAAAGCTTCTTTAGCAGCTGGAGATAGTTCATGCATGCAGAATATGAATTAATGCTCGCACTAACTGAAAATGATACATGCATTTGAAACAACTGAAACAACTTATCTGCAATGTCTATAGACAGTTTCTGTGCAATAATTCTCATGAATATGCTATAAAGCTTCTTTCCCAGCGAGAGTTTGTACATGCATGCAGTATAACGAGTAATGCTTGCATTTACTGAAAACGTTTCATGCATTTGAAACAACTTAATTGCAATGCCTATAGACAGCTTCCGTGCAATTCTATGCATGCATATGCTGTAATGCTTCTTTCCCAGCGAGAGTTTGTACGTGCATACAGTATAACGACTAATACTTGCACTTACTGAAAATGTTTCATGCATTTGAAACGTGTTCTTTAACGCAATTCACATAGACAGTTGTAAACAGTTAGAGCATAACATGAATATGTTAGAAATTCTATGCACAGCAAGTGTTTATTAGTGTTCCTAAGCAATGCCTTTAATGCATATGCTGTAAACTTCTTTTCCAAAGTGATTTAAGTCTTGCATGTGCTATACTAAGTAAGGCTTGCACTTACTGAAAGTGTTTCATGCATTTGTAAAGAGATCTTATATGCAATGCACATAGATAGTTCTAATGTTTTAGAGATTTTATGCATAACAAGATTATGTTAGAGTATCTATGCACAGCAAGTGTAAGTTAGTGTTTTGTATTTCATTGGATGTATACTGTGGTGTTTTTATAGCAAAAAAAAATTAGAGGGTTTAATTTGTCCATTGAACAATTAAATTAAAACTAGTGCAATATTTTTCTCTGTAATTACTGTGCAAATATACACTTGTTCTGTGTTTAAGTCCAACTTGTTCCTCCCTTGTTTCATGTAGTTACAGGGTAAATACGACATTCGCGGGCTGTAAATTAAAGTGGTGCTTTGTTCCCCCCTGTTCCATGCAGATGGGCTGTAAATTAGCTGTAAATTAAAGTGGTGCTTGTTCCATGTAGTTACAGGGTAAATACAACATTTGCGGGCTGTAAATTAAAGTGGTGCTTTGTTCCCCCCTTATTCCATGTAGTTACAGGGTATTTACAACATTTGCGTGCTGTAAATTAAAGTGGTGCTTTGTTCCCCTCTTATTCCATGTAGTTACAGGGTATGTGGCTACAACAAATTGCTCTGAAACGATTGTTTATATAGTAGGTCATACATACATACATTATATATCAGGTAATGTATCAATAAACATGGTGGACTGTTTTATTTAATTCAAATATTTTTTGCAATTTACTATAGGCCTACCGCTGGGTTAAATTAACCCAAAATGGGTTTTAAAATTAAAATCACACACAATATGACAACAGTAACAAGGCAACAGATAGCCTAATAAAAGATAAAAATGTATTACACCAGTTCGGAAAAAAAGCAAAGCAACTCCATACTTATACAGCTTATACATTTAAACCAAATTCTTTTGAAAAGCTTGTTTAATTTTAATTTAAATTTTTAAAAACAAACCAACAATAACAAACTCATGTAGGGGAGACCGGGGGCAATTGTAACAGGGAGCAATTATAACACACTCAATTCCTCCAATCAGAAACAAGCTAAAGTGATGAGTCAGCTGATTGATGTATATGAGTAAAATATATATTTAAATAGTTAAAATCTAGTTACCACTAGAACAGTTGCCTTTTCTTCTGCAAAAAAAAAAAGAAGACTTTCACGTTTTGAATGCATAATGATGCCTGACATCTAAAAAAATCTGAACCACTTACAAAAATATATAAATAAATAAATAAATAAATAAATAAATGCATGAATGAATGAATGAATGAATACACTTTATACTACAGCAGTAAAGTGATTAATTTGAGGTAGGCTTTTATTTGAGATACAGTGGGTTAATATGACTTATTTTTCAGTGTTACAATTGCCCCTTTTCTGTCCAAGATACTAGAAAAGGTAATATCCTCACAATTATATTCCTTAGAGAAACTTTAACTTACTTGCAAATCACGTCGAGGCACAGGATCGGAACTAGGAATGGGAGTGTTGATCGGAGGAGACACAGGTGTTCTCACCCCGGATGGACCAGTAGTTGGAGGCATGTTAGAAACTTTCAGACAAATTGTGTGCTGCGTTTCAAGCTTAGTTCTGACTCAAGCTTCTTTTTTTTTCTTTATTACATTTTTGCAGACATATGAAATGTATTACATCAGTTACAAAATGAGACAGGATGTCTGATACGAGGAAAAACAAGAAACAAAACAAATCTCCAAAGGCCAAAAAAATAAATAAAAATGATGACGTCTAGTCACATGGTCCCCAAATGAGACTAATGAGAAGGACCAGATGTTACAGTTGCATTCACAATAGTACCCTGTATAGGGCTCCAGATTTTGTAAAAGGATCTCAGTGATCCTTTGGAAGAGTGTCTAATCTTTTCAAGGTGAATGCATTGCAATACTTCTCGTTTCCAATCCTCATGTGATGGGGGAAGAGGCATGTTTCCATTTAAGGAGGATGGCAAGCCTAGCTAATAAAGTGGTAAAGGCAATGATACAGTGCACAGTACATGTTACAACTGAAGCTGGGGGAAGGCCAAACAGGGCAGTCAGTGCGTTAGGGGCAATGGTAGTGTTAAAAGGGCCTGCAAAAGTGTTCTAAAAATGTCCGACCAGTAGTCCATTAGCATCGGGCAAGACCAGAACTTATGAAGATAATCGGCAGGAGATTGTTTGCATCTGTTGCATGCATCACTTCTGTTAGGAAATATTTTAGCCAGTTTAACATTAGTGAAATGAGCTCTGTGAAGCACGTTTCATTGTATTAGAGCATGTCTAGCATAGATAGATATTAGATTGAATTACACTAAGAATGTTCTTCCACTGGTCTTCAGATATGTCAATACCCAAATCCTGCTCCCAGGTTTGTTTAAGAGAGTCAGCTGGAGATGAGGTTAGGGAGATGATTTTACCATAGATGGTGGATAGCAGCCGTCGTTGACCAGGGTCAAGGGTGAGAATTAAATAAAGATCTGATTCAGGTGGCCGATTGGGAAAACGGGGAAATAACTTTTGAATAAAGTGCCTCACTTGAAGAAAATGAAAAAGATGGCTATTAGGAAGACTGAATTTAACCGATAAAGAAGAGAAAGAAGAGAATATTTATTTTTCATACAAGTCATTCAAAGTAGAAAGACCCTGACTTGCCCAAATATCGAAGACACGGTCTGAAAGGGATGAGGAAATAAGTGATAATTTGAAATTGGCATGTAAATCGAGGCTTTGTGCAAACTGAATTGTTTCCTGAATTGAAGCCAACTCTTAATAGTGTTAATAACTACTGGATTGCTCAATTTTTTGTGTAGGCTACCTCAAGAAGAAGCTGAGAACAAATATTAAAGTAAGGAACGAGAAGTAGATATCTCTATGTGTAACCAGGGTGGGCTGGAGGCACAATATCTAAGGCCATCCCAGTAAAATAATTTAGTAACATTACAAGTCCAGAAGTAACATCAAAAGTTTGGAAGTGCTAAATCCCCTTCAGGTTTGGGAAGCTGAAGAACTGATTTATATACTGAATCATATTTAGTATACATATTATTATAATTAGGGGTGTAACATCCATCGATATGGATCCATACATCGATTAAATTGCAATGCCACGCGTAAAATATCGATACTTGTAGTATAAATAGGCAACTTATTTTGGCACTGTCCACATTTTCATGCAATGTCCGCCTATGCTTTACTGTCAACTCGTTCATTGGCATTCTCGTTCAAACTCACGTGTCAGGACTCGATATAAGGACTGTCTGAAGGCACAAGGTGAGCATAAAATACGCTGTGAGAAGATGACATTAGAAGTTTTCTGTGCGCAGTGCCACGCACACATCCGATGCGCAAGCACACAGACAGACAGTCGCATCAGACAGCGTGCGAATACTGAATTAAGTTCTCTTCCGCTTTTTTTGTGCTTGGATGAACATACAGACAAAAATTACATCAAAATGCAAGTCTTGACGAATACCCTAGTAAAACAGTCGGTTATATAAACAGCTGAGAAAGAAAAGGTATGTGAATCTATATTGGATCTGTACTTTCGGTCTTAAAGTGAAAGCAGACTAACAATAAACCTGCTGCTGTCAAAGAAAAAAAACAATCTCTCTCTGCTCTTGACTGAACAGCTTTTGCAACTTTAATAAGGATTAATCTATGTTTAATTTATACAGTGAAGAATATGCAGTGTTATTTTACATAGACTATACATTTCTGTACCTAAAAACTTCTTTTAGACCTACTTGAAAAACCTGAAATGCACAGTTAATTTTATTCCTGTCTTTGTTTTATTGTATTTAGTTTCTGTTATTGCTTGTAATTTGGTTAGCTGTAGAAAAGATTCTTAGCACTGAGCCCATAGTAGCAGCCAAAAAAAGTCTCAAATAAAAAGTTTTTTTTTTTTTTTTTTTTTTTTTAAAATT
>NW_015655577.1:0-4821 GCF_001515625.1 Sinocyclocheilus rhinocerous | reverse complement strand
ATTTAAAAAAAAATTTTTTTTTAAATCTGAATTTTACTGTTGTCTTTCATTTATATCAGCACCTCTCCTCTGATGGCCTCCTTCTTACAACAACTAAGACTACTTCTCTGGAAGAATGGCCTGAGTGTCACCCGGCAGCCAGTGAGTAAACCAGTAAACTTGTACCTGTACCTGTACACTTGAACAACAACAATAAAGACCTGATACCCAGATTCTGTGGAGCTCTATAGGTTCAGGATTCAGGATACAGACTCCACATAACATATATTTTCATACTGAATTTTAAAATGTAAAAGCAAATACTGTACACGTTTGGTTAGCTGATTTGGTTGCATATTGCTGTTATAAAATTAAGTTAACACTCCGGGGCACTGTTTCTAAACTCTTTATCTTTGCTTTATCATTATATTAGCTGTGCATTATCACTTTAATATTCTCTGTGTCCTTAAAACCTTATATATATACATATACATAAAACCATAATATATATATATATATATATATATATGCATATTTTATGATATGTTCAGATGGTTTTACATAAATACATACAAACAGTAATATCTAAAAAAGTGAACTATATATGTAACCATAATTTTATTAGTAATCCTTCCAATTTATACTGAGATTAATAACCATGTACAATATAACCAACAGGAAAATCTGACAGCACATTTGTTTGTTGATTTTTTTCAGGCCTGGTCGCTGGCTCTCCTTGTCTGGCCACTTGTGATCTTTATTATCTTGGCGATCACCCGTTCACAGTTTCCTCCAAAACTCAAAGACTCATGTATGTACCACTGTACCATCCTATATTTAGACTGCAAAAGGAAGTCATCTAAGTATCTAAGTTTGTTGTGATCTCAGTGGCGTGACAGTGACTGAAGGTTAGAGTTGGTGTAAACATAAAGATTGTGGCTTCAATCCTGAGAAGGTCTGAGTCAGAAGCTGTGGCGTTCACAATCCTGCTTTATTACTGTTATGCTCATGAGCAAAACACTTATTTTCAGGTTATCCCATTGGGACTGTCATTGCACTTAATGTGCTGTAACTTCCGTACAGTGAAACGTGTTTGCAAGGAACAGTAACATTGTTGAAGGTTTGCTTCATGATTTGATGGAGATTCTGTATGCAGTTGAACATATCTTACTTCATTTTCCTGGATTTATTTAAACTAGTAAAACTAGTAAAAAGACGTATTCTGTGATGTTTAAGCAATCTTTCTTCTTAAGCTGGCTGTCCTTTGGGAGTTTTCTGTTGTTTCACATCTCTCTCTTGAGTATTGAGTTGTTAGGCCTGGTCTTTCCTATAAGTAGCTCTCTTATGCCTTGCACCGTTCTGTGCAGGCAGACTCGCTGTTTGTCTAATTGTATCCATAGAAACTCAAAACTCATTTGATAATGTGAGAAAACAAGTGCTAAAGCTTCCCAACTAACAAGGAACGTCCTCAGAGCTTAATACTTACTAGTCTCAGATGGTTTAGAGAACATTTAAAAGTAACTTTCCCATAATGTTTGCAAAATTATAAAATGGAATGTTCCCTTAAGGTTTTCTCTAATATTCACATAACCAAGAAAATTTTTTTTTTTTTTTTTTAACATTTATTTTTCTACATTAATGTATTTTTCTACAACTGGAGAATATCGTTTTTGTTGTTTACTAATGAGGATTTACACTATTTTACACATTGCACATTTTAGCACAGAAGCCTGAAAGACTTTCTTGACTGTTGTCATTTCATCATATCATGTGTGATTTGACTTGCTTTTTTCCCCAATTATTTATTTGCCTTTATTATTTAAAAAAAAAAAATGTGTAGGCCTATTTTTTGTTTTGAATGTCCCAGTTGAGGTACAGGATGTGGAAATTTCAGATAAATGTTCATGTTATATATTTTGGTTGAATTTGTGAGTTAATAAAAATATAGATGGTTGTTTAAAATAGGTAGCCTACATAAAATCATAATATCGCTAAATCGATGGAATCGAAATCTAATTGTAGGTATCAGTATTTTGAGGTATCGGTAAATTTCTGTGCATGACTGTATGGTAGTTAATGCCACATGCACTGTATCTGCTTGCCTTGTAGTAGCCTACATTATATTAAAAAACTGTATATCGAATTTCTAATCTTAGCACTATCACTAATAGCACTATCTTAATACATGAAACCATATTAAGTGTTTATGACTTTCTACGGGAGGAAAACACTTAACGAGAGACTTTGCACATTGTGTTCATATTCTGCAGTTCTGTGGCCACGAATTTGCGGGCCTTATTATCCTTTTTTCCTACACGTGACTGGCAGGATCCTGTATGTTATAGTACTAAATTAGTTTTAATCGTTTAACCACTACAGCGTCTCGTCTCCATTGGCAACACGCACCATTTGTGTCAATTGCAAGTGACGTCGCAGGTAGCAGAGAGTGCAGGTGGCGATTATTGCAAGTTTCTTCTCTTCACCACCTAGCTACTGTTGTAAAATTCTGAGAGATTCAATAATAAATAAATAAATAAATGAATAAAATAAATGTAAAACATTTTTTCAAGTGATGTCACTTGCGGAAGTGCTGGTGTCAGAGTGCAAATCTGACCCTGTGTATGGAGTTCGGACGGATTCTTTAATATGACGTTGCAACATGCACTCGTCTCACTGAACGTCTCACTGACGTCTTAATTTTTTTTCTTTTTTTTGCTATTGAATCCTAATCCATTCATTTTAAGACGCGGCGTAGACGTAGACGTGACGTAGACGTCACGCAGACGTCACGTAAATCACGTGTGGCAGTGAAGTATGGAAGGCGGACGGGGCCAAAAGTCTTTAAACAGAACGCGTGAAATGCGACCGTGTCAACACGCACAATTTGCCCGCGTTAACGCGGCAATTTTGAACCCGTTTCTTTTGTATGTGTAGACACGCACGTTTTGGCCGTGTTAAGGCGTCAGTTTTTGCCGCGTTTATTTGGTACGTTAATATTATTATCTACAAATTATTAAATTGATTGCAAAAATAAATATAATAAGCGCTTTTATGATAGATAAGTATAACCAGTGCATGAAATAGTCATGGCAACCATACATTGCGCGCTGATTCCCTTTCCGGGATCGGGATGCGATGAAAAGGCAGCTGGAAGCAATGTATGTATTGTATAAATTAACTTAACATCATCAGACTTAAGAAACAGTCATTTGTGCGCATGTTATGGTCATTGCGTTCGAGACTGGATGCGTAATGTACTGTACAGTAGCCGCACAACATCAACAGCTCATGTGCGGCAGCGGTCATGAATGCAAAATCAGAGGCATTAAAGTGCACTCACCGCTCAAAAAACCATTGATTTCGTCAACACGAATCCTCTAAAAAAAACTACTGAAAACGGATTGGAGATGCTTGCTTTAATTGCCTCATAAGCCTTCTGCATGCTATATTTTTTTCAACGGCTTTGAAAAAGCGGTGGGGACATATCTTACCCGTCCCACCCGCAAATTACGCCTATGATTAATTATTAATTATAAAACTTTGCTTATGTTTTTACTGCAATAATTCCCCACATTGTCTTTTGAAGAATGCATATTGCTGCATAATATTTTGAAGTCGCGCATGGATTATATTTTCCACGCTTACATACAGTGATGAATGGACTTAAACCATCTTTGTACACCGCAAGGGTAAACTGCACATCTGAATTTGGGCTTTATTCTCTCTAGTCCGATCAGGCAAGCACCTAACCCATGTGAAATGGTTCTGTGAGTGGGCTGTGGGTTTGCTATCTCTGCAGTATTAAAGCAGGCAAATCTGTCGAGCAAAAGGAATTTAAGTGGATATAATAAATATTTGCTAAAACTCATGTGGTCCTGTGTTGAAAATATAGGCTATGTACGTTTATATTGTTAAAAACTAGGAACAGAATTACCCCTAGCAACTATAGCTAAGCAAAACAAGCAAAAAGGACATGCACATGACAAATCATTACGTAACACTGACATCACAATGTAATATACCTCATGAACAAATATTACGTCTGATGTTTGCATACGTATGTATTAGTGTACCATTACGACATTCTTCACGAATAAACTTGACGTCTGACGGTTATATACGTTGGGATATACGTATACAAACGTCAGACGTCATATGTATTCGTGAAGAATGTCGTAATGGTACACTAATACATACGTATTCAAACATCAGACGTAATATTTGTCCGTGAGGATAATGCATTGCTACGTTGTGTGTGATGTCATGATTTGTCATGATTTTTTTTTCTCTCTTTAGTTTAACGGTCTTTTTCGGGTAGAAACCTACAGCTTCATGGCTCTTAGAAATGTTGTAGCACACTGCCAAAGGACCTATTCTGACTGCGTGCAGCTGGCTTCTTCTAACCACACTGATGAAGATTTGAATGTTGTGATAATAAGTTATGTCCAAAATATGCTGCGTTTATATGAACGATGGCTGACTTAATGCAACTTGAAATCATTAGATTATATGAAAAAAATCTCCTCTTAACTACAGCAATCAGTGGATGTTGAATGGATGGCTAATAAAACGTATGTTGATTAATTTAATTCCATTATCTGTAGGTGAAAATACAAGCCTATTTATAGTCCTAATTTATAGTCCTAAACATGCACTTTTCACTTTGTTTTATGATCTTTCCTGATCATAATGCGTTTTCCAAATGTCTCTTGCAAAGTCATGTCTTCAGATGTCAATGATAATTTAAGAAGATATGTCTGTCCGAGGGGTCAGGAATTATAATGATCTGTCATGAAGCTACAATGGACACGCACATGCTTTATTATATCTTCTGTGTCATAT
>NW_015655576.1:1844492-1845685 GCF_001515625.1 Sinocyclocheilus rhinocerous | reverse complement strand
AACAACTTAGTTAAAGCTCAAACAATAATCAGAGGTTATGGCTAGTATTATGAAATATGCCGCCCAATGCTTGCTAATACTTCAACAGTATTTTTATCTAGCTCCCTATAGTTAATCTAACTATATAACAACTTGAATAAATCTGAGACAATAACCAGAGGTTATGGCTAATACTATGAAGTATGCTGAACCATGCTTACTAATAGCCCAGTAGTATTTTGTCTAGGAAGGAAGTGGGGGAACGGAACAAATGTATAGGTGAGAAAGAAGCTTTCCCAGATCTTCTCTCAGTGAGATGTGGAAAACAGATGCCTGTATGTTAATACACTGTGTTTGCATTGTCAGTATCTCAGAAGATCAAAGTGTCTGAGGTTCTTCCAGCCTTACAATTCACTGTGAAATCAAAACAGTGAGAGACGAGTTCTTTTGTTGAAAAACTTTCACAACTCATGTTTCCAAATTCCCAATGATTATATTGACAGGTCTTCAATAAATGACTATAACAGTTATAAAGAACAACATTTCAGTCTAACCTGATTTAGTATCTATGTATTACAATCAAGTTACTGGGTTCATACAGTAAAAGCAGCACATTATTTTCATTATGAATATGAGTGTGAGTTGGGTATTTTGTGTAATGAAATGTGTTTATGTGGTTTAAGGTTCAAAAAACACATTATTTTCCACATACTGTACATGATTGTTTCTCCTCTATGCCCCGCCTTTCTGAAACGCGTCGATTTTTACAAAGCTCATCGGTCTGAAAAGTGAGGTGTGCTCTGATTGGACAGCTATCCAGTGCGTTGTGATTGGCAGAATACCGCAAGCTGTGATGGAAATGTTACGCCCCTTACCATATTGTGATACCTTGTCCCAGCCGGAGCGAGGAGACAAAAACATTAAAACCCATTATAAAGGAGGCATTTGTTGCATCCAGTGAGGACATAATTACACTAGTCGTGTCCTCTTTTGGAAGGCCAAACAAAGTAGTTTCGCTTTCACAACGAAACACAGCGTCACACACGACGGGCTAGAGTGAGCAGTGGCCGGCAACCTAGAGTGAGCGGAGGCCGGCTTGAGTGAGCGGTGGCGGGCAGGCTCGAGTGAGCGGAGGCGGGCAGGCTTGAGAACGGCACGGCCGGCGGGCATGCCTCACCCACATGTGACGACCCCGGGCTGGACTCCGCTTCGTC
>NW_015655576.1:1842576-1844454 GCF_001515625.1 Sinocyclocheilus rhinocerous | reverse complement strand
TTCTTTATGCACCAAGAGCTTGTAACACTTCAAAGAGAAAGGAAAAATTGAAATGCATCATATGACCCCTTTAAGATACGCATGGTATTTTATAAAATAATGAATGTTATTCAATACAACTCTCTACAAACACATTAAAAGTGTTTGTAAATACACGGTAAATGGAATAGTTCCTTCAACAGATATCAAATACTTAACCAAGAAAGATACCATGTTGCACATGCATTGTTGTTGTTTTATATTGTACTTTTGTGTTTGGCATTGCTGTGCTTTTGTTGTTGTTCAGAGTTTACAGTATCTCACAAATTTCACTGCTTAGTTTACAACCATGTGTAAATATTTTCAGATGCTGGATCTAATGATGTGACATATGCTCAGGTTAAATAAATGCCCGGAGGAGAAATTTTCAATCCCAGGATACTGATGAGTTTAGATTGAGAAGGGCTGGAGAATGACCAGGATCATCAATGCTTTATCATCTTTGTGATACTGAGCACTTGATGGTTATCAGTACTTAATATTGTGATGCAAGCATCGATGTGCTTCAGTGACTACGCATGCTAATCTTTGAAAAGCAATGAGCTGATTATACATAAAAAAATAAATTAATGGAGCAGTCGTGGCCTAATGGTTAGAGAGTTGGACTTGTAACCCGAAGGTTGTGGGTTCGAGTCTCAGGTCTGGCAGGGATTGTAGGTGGGGGGAGTGAATAATCGGTGCTCTCTTCCACCCTCAATACCACGACTGAGGTGAGACCACTGAACCCCCAGCTGCTTCCTGGACGCCACAGCACATGGCTGTCCACTGCTCCGGGTGTGTGTGTGCGTGCACTTGGATGGGTTAAATGCAGAGCACAAATTCCGAGTATGGGTCGCCACATGTCACTCACTTTTTTTTTTTAAATACAGAGAGAGAGAGAGAGAGAATTTAGCTTACGCAGCAAATCAGCTTATTAGAATGATTTTTGAAGGAACAGAAAGGTAATGCCAAAATTCAGCTTTGCCATCACAGGACATTAAAATAGAGAACAGGTATTGTAAATTGTATTAATAGCTCACAATAATACTGATTTTACTGTATTTTTGATCAGATTTTACTGATCAAATTATAAAAATTTACTATATGATACATTTTACTGTTATTTTACTTAAATATTCTTCTATTTATTTTTTCATGAAGATAAATAATATTGAACATTCCGAATATTCTTAATTATGTATTATTATAATAATTTGAAAATGCATCCTTTCATTCCAGACAAATTTAGGGTAGAGTGGAGGAAAACGACCCCCTACTGTTTTTCCTAAAATAACCACTACTGTAGATAAAGTCAAGATACATTTTTGTTGTAACTATGGACTACATTGACAAGTATTCACCATGAAGCTTACACTGGTGATGAACCTGAGAGAAAACAGATTTCACAGTAAGTGATCCAATTTTCAGCAGTAAGAAAAAAAAGTGTTTTAAAGCTTGTTGTTTTGTAGAACATCACAGTATGTATGTGAAGTTAAAGTGACCAAGTATGGTGACCCATACTCGGAATTTAACCCATCCAAGTGCACACACACAGTAGTGAACACACACCCGGAGCAGTGGGTAGCCATATTGCTGCGGCACCCGGGAAGCAGTTGGGGGTTCGGTGCTTTGCTCAAGGGTCTCACCTCAGTCGTGGTATTGAGGGTGGAAGAGAGCGCTGGTTATTCACTCCCCCCACCAACAATTCCCATCCAAACCTGAGACTCGAACCTGCAACCTTCGGGTTACAAGTCCAACTCTCTAACCATCAGGCCACGACTGCCCCAGCTGGTCATGTGCTGGCTTAAGCTGGTCATGTGCTGGTCATGAGCTGGTTTAAGCTGGTCATGTGCTGGCTTA